>NC_143161.1:5192661-5458217 GCF_041381405.1 Jatropha curcas
AAAAAAAAAAAAAAAAAACAAGCAAACCATCTGATGGACTTATATGAACTAAATCCACTATTTCAACTATTGACCAAATTAAAAAAAAAAATTCTCATTCAAACAGGGTATTTCTTACTATAGATTCAATAAAAAAGAATAAAATAAGAATAATTTTTTAAAAATTTATATTTTTATTAATTTATTATATTAATTAGACCATGGACTTGATCTATACAAATGTGACCTATATATAATATTAAAATTATGTTTTTACAAACAAGAAAAAGAAACTAAGTGACCTAAAAATACAATCTATTACCATTCAACCACTAATGGTGACGTTGAGATTAATTTGATTGGTGATTATATACTGAATTAAACAATACAAAACCCGACAGCCAACAACTATATTTTTAACCATTTCGAGTGGGAAAGTGAAAGTGAAAGTGATAGTTGATAGCTTCAAACTTTAGACCAGAATCTCTTCTTTAAGGTATGTTTGAAAACAAAAATAAATGTAATCTACCTATTAATTTGCCTTATAGTCCATAAAGTATGATTCAAATTCTAATTGTCTAATTCTTTTTTTTTTTCTTTTTAAGAATTTTACATGCATTAGAAATTTTTCATTCTCCTAAAGTTTACGTGTTTTTCATGCCACTGACCAAACTTATTTCTTATATGTATATAAAAACTATAAAAAATAATACTTATGACCCTCAATTATGATAGACATTGCTGCTATCTTGCTATATATAAAAAAAATTTAAAAATTATATATCTATATATATATATATAGATTTGTCTCTTCTACCATCTTTCGGTGCAAGAATAGATAAACTGATTTATTATTATTATTATTATTATATTATCGGTAATGGTTTAGGTCAACAACCATGCACAAATTTGGTTGGCTGTGCTTCAACGACTGATCATCACAATCTCTTTTTTATTATGTTCGCAAGTATGAAATCTATAATATAAATTTCCCATATAATTCAAATATTCTAACAGTATTTTTGCTTTATATTACCTATTATTAATATAGAAATTCAATTTTTTATATATTGGATTATTCTCGTTGGCAAGTTCTAAAAAGATATGCTTTCTAGCTGTGAATAAATTTTTAAAAACTATATATATCCATTAATATATGTCAAAACTGTACGGATTCCACTGCTAGACAGCTTTGCAATTTGAGAGTACTTGAATAACAAATCACTTTTTTTTTTTTTTTTGCCCTTTAGTGTATGTATACGTATATAAATAACAAATGAACATGTAAATAACGTAGATTTCGTATACATGTATATGATACAGATGTCCTGTACATGTGCATTGCAACGTACCCAAATCAATTAATTATTGATATTTGGTATTAATGATTAGCTAATGCATACATGATACATGTCATGCGATCATATTATATTTCCAACATTTTTTATTCCTATAATAAATCTTTTTTTAATCATGTAAAAAAAGTTAACAATGCCAATGGAATTTTTATAATTAAAAAATAATTGATTAATACTTTTATATTCTCTCAAACGATAAATAATTTTTAGAAAATGAGAAATAATCTCAAAGAATTAATGTTACTACCCAATAACTAAAAACTACTGTGTAGTTGTTATAATGGCCATATAATTAAGAAGTGATTAGTGTACTCGCAACATATAATTAATTATATGAATTTCACGTGCATGTACATATATATATATATATATGGACTCACAGGATTAGATTGTAGATGATCGCACTTTTGACAAATGAATGCATGAACCTAATAATCGGTCCAAAATATAAAATTTTATAAAAAGTTTTTAAATATTTTCAAGAGTGATAGAGGATTTTTTCCATTTTTACTTTTAATTTTGAGATAAAATTAATTCGATTAGATTATTCTTAATTTTATCATAATTTAAGAAAATTATTTATTTATTTTTATCATCGTGTAAAATTTTAAATTATTTGTATTTTATATTTTAGAATGAAAGGAGTAACTATATTGTTAAAAAAAAATCTTATACTTGGCCGAAAAGGCAAAAAAATCATAACAAATCAAATATAGTATTATTAATTAGCAGGTCGGGCTTGGATCCAATTTTATAAAACCTAAATCTTATTTAATCGTAAATTTTTATTTTTATCTAATCTGATATTTGATCAATCTCTGATTGAATTCGTGAAACTTGAGTTGGATTCGAATTTAACTATTTTCGTATGCTTTTTACTTAAAATAAAATATTTTACATTTTTTATTTTTATATAGTAATTTATACTATTGCCATGCGATATATTAATTTATAGTAGTACATATTATATAAATTAATATAAAGTTAATTTAATGAATAATTAGGATAAAAATACATAGAAAATGTATATATATACATTTGGATCGAATTCAAAATAGAATAACCCATCAACAGTTGACTTGAATTTGTTTCAAACGCATAGTATAAGCAAAAAATTTTAGTGGTAATTTTTTTTTATCAACAAGGTGTTGGTTAAAGATAGGCAATCCAATAAAAGTGAAAATATAAAATTCAAGAAGTAAAGTTTGGAGGAAAGACGAATAACCTTTATTTCAGGTATTAGAATAGGCTTATAAAAACCTATTCTATTCCCTCTTTACCATCATCATTTAAAGATTTTCTTTGTCCTTTATTTTATTTTTTCCGTCGACTTTTATGTTTCTTAAAGGGTGCTCAAAATTATTCATAAAAATTAATGGAAATGAAATTGGGATTCCATTTGTTTTTATCCCATCATTGCCTATCAAACATCAATGAATGGGTTGCCACTATTGTTAGAGAATAACATATCAAGTACTCCCTCATAAATATGTTGAAGATGGTTAATTTGTTATCACTCTCCTTTGCAATGTAATAAAAATCAGATGGAAAATATTTAAATTCCAACAAGCAGAAGACTGATGCTAATAAATCCTTAAACAACCAACCCGACTAAATAATTGCTACTGAATGGATGTAACAACCAAAAACTTAAAAATCATTGTGTCTTCTTCAACGAGGCAATATCTCCTTCCCATTGCAGAAAAAAAAAAAAAAATCAAAATTTTTTAATTGATTTTACTTTGTTTTTCACAACAACTCTAGTCCCATATAATTAAAATAATTAACAAAAATTATAAAAATGTCAAATTTGAAAATATAAAAACTGACAATTGAACATTGGGATGGGTCTCTCTTGGAAGCATTGGCCAGTTGGAGAGGAGAGAGGATGCTGATGTTGCTTTTAGATGGACCAAGAATAGACTACTCCTTCCCCGATTAATAATTAATTTCGTTGCTATACGAGTATAATTTTTTTTCTCTGGGATCCTATCAACAGTATCCAAAGTGAGATATGGATTTTTTTTTTTTTTGGTCAACTTGGTTATTATTAGAATTGGACCCTTGATATTTAAAATTTTATTATCATTAAATTAAAATTCATTAGTAATAATCTAACACAACTTGATCTAATGATTAAATACACTAGATCCTAGGGTTGTTAGATCAAATAGTAGAGTCAACATCTTAACCCATTTAAAAATTATCATTTAAAAGACTTACACACACTCGCTATATTATGATATTTATGATTATACATTGAAAAAAAAAAAAAAAACTTAAAAAAAAAAAAAAACCCTTTTTTCCATTAGCTTGGGGTATTAGTGCATCCATATATTGAACGTAGACAAATTTTATTCGATATCATGTACTTTGAGTAAAATTTTAATAATAGTTGTCATAGAAATATAAAATCACCATAAAAAATATAATTTTTTTTTCTTTTTAAAGTAAATATATTATTTTCTATCTTAACATGTTAGATAAATAAAAAATATTAACTAAAATTTTTAAATAAGATAGCAATTCCAGGAAAAAGCTAAACCAAATACCCCAAACAAGTTGCGGAATTCTTAACACAATGGGAAAAACAATCCCATCACTAAACAACAAACTGACCTTTATCTGCTAATTTGATTTCATATAATGATTTTGCTAATGATGAGTTTGCCATTGCATAGTAATTGAATTCTCATCAAGCTCAAGACCATCTAATCATCCAAGTCTAGATCCAATCATAGCTCATTTCTGAATAAGATACTGACAAGTGATAATTTAACTAAAATGAACATTCTCAGCTTCTGTTATTGGAATTGGAAAAACAAAGTATATAAAAAATTTTTAGAGTTTTTTCCTCTCACTCTTTCTTTATGCAATCACCAACAACTACAAACTGTTATCCAATGCACATGAACAATTCAGCTCTAAATCATACTCCAGATTGCAGTTTGTACAATTTCCAGTTGAACATCTAAAAATCTGACCCTATTCAAATTGTAAGTCTAATATTCTTAATCTATTGAGTGATTGTAATGCAGATCAAAGCATCCATTTTCAGTTCTCTAAAACCATTCAATGCAGAATAAAGATTGCGCTATCTATAGCACGTCAAGTTAACATAAATGCGAATCACAGTTGATGATCTTGAGCTATCAAATTTCTTTCAAAATCTTCTAAGATGACCCTTACTGAAATTCTTTAACTAAGACATACATTTGGATCTTCTTCATCGGAGTCAAATTCAACCTGCAAATAATTTTACACGTGAAGAGCTCCATTAGATACACTAAACATTTAACAGGTAGAAGGTTTCTTTCTTCTACCTGGTGCCGATGCTGATGTTTTTTTCAGCACAATGGTTTAACTGTCACTGCAACTAAAATGAGACAATTTTTATAATACAGGAATGATGAATTTGACAAAAAAAAGTAAAAACCTCACATTTTCATCCTTAAACCATCTTCCATGACAATCACGCTTCCAACCTGCTTCTATAAACTTGAGTTCTCGCTCTCTACGCTCTCGGAAATCCAGCTGCTGTTGTACAAGTGACCTTTCAGACGCTTTAATTGAAGTAGATGAGAAAGTTGTCACATTTGCAAGTTGTCCGTCGCTCAATTTCACACCACAATTTTTGTTACCAAGACTCTGCTGGGGAATTTTACTGTAAAGAACCTCAGAAGTAGCCTTCTTAGTCTGTTCAAGTAATGGTTTGCTAGCTAACCTAACTTTTTTGTTTATACTAGTAGAGTCATGAGAACTAACAAGGGAATCAGATAATGCTAATCTCTTATTTATCACATCTTTTCTCTTCAACTCTCCTTCTTTTAGCCTCGATTCTGCAGCAAGATGCCGCGATCCCTTGCTATGCATCTGCAAAAACAACACTGACAATTCAAAAGCTAATTTTACATTAAAAACAATCACATTCAAACAGATAAACCTAACTGGCTCTGACACTAACAGTTGCATAGCACTACACAATTCAATGTAATCATCAGATTAAAACCCAGTAGAACAATAAATAAGGCCTTATTTGGCACCAATGATTCAAAATATTTTATAAATTCATTTTGGATTTCAAGTGTTCATATTTGGTATGAAAGAAAATGTTCATTCCTCTCCAATATTCAGTTTTATGAAATTGAACATACTAAACCAAATTCTGTCAATCTATAAATGAATTCTATACTTAAACATTCATTAATACCAAATGCAAGGTAAAATTTCATTCATTTCCCTTGTATTAACATCAAATTTCATTACAATCTACCAAACATGAACTGTGTGCCTCTTCAATTCCGTACTACAAATTAAATAGCAATAAGATTTGTTAATCATTAAAATTCTAGATACATCTTATTAGTTTTTCAAATAATCGAACTATTGAGAAAAAAAGAGGGTGAAATAGAAAGGGGAGATTAATGAGGATCAGTAATTACTTACAGTGAGCATGAGAGAGGTATCAAGGATGGGATTGTGAGGGCAGACAAGACATGCGTACTTGCCGCTGGAGAGCTTCTTGTAAGAAGAACCATCAAGGCCTTGAAGCAGAACACCATCTACTCTTCTCTTCCTGTATTGTGCTTCTCTCGCCCAACTGTCTCCTCCATAGACGCTCATTTTTTTCCTTCTTTTTTCCCTTTTCTTTTCTGGGGTTTCTCTTCATATTTGTTTTAATTTTTTTACTTTTGGGTTGCTTAATTAAGATTGGGCTCGAGGAGTTAGTTAGCCCACTGGACTGCATTTCAGACTTTTAACTTCTCGTTTGAATTTTTAACTTGGTTCAAATTTACTGGGATCAACTCTTTTTTTTTTTTTTTTTTTTTTTTTTTTTTTTTTATAATAAATTTAAAGGAAAGACTTGCATGGAGGTTAAATTATTTTTAAATAATTTAATTTAGTTCAAAATTTAGCAAACCATTTTCAAAATAGTTTAGTTTGATTTTTATTTAATGAAATTATTTAAAATTGAGTCACACCATTTACTCAAATAATTGTGAAAAAGAGTTACAATGTATAGTTTCTTAGATAGGAAAATATGATATTTAATTATATTAAGTTTTATTGATTAAAGCAGCTAAAATAAAATTAAGAGGCGTTAAAACCACTTTTAGGATCTAACATAGAATAAGTTACCTTAACTAATAAATTAATAACCTCATTCGCATACCTCTTAATAAAATTAAAAGAAATTGAATCAAAATCAGTAATTAAATAGAATTTTCTAAATTTAACTAAATTTATTGGTGCAATAGAATATATGCATACATATAAAAAAAAGCATAAACATATTTAAATTCAATATGAGAATAAACTATCTGAAATTTGTTTATTATGCATAAAACAGGCAAATTAATTGATCAAGTAAAAATACTATTTGGCAGGCAGGCAATGCCAATGTCAGTTCTTACTGATTTGATGAAACCACTTCCACCAAATTCTTGAAATCTTGGGCAGCATTTCCATTTGGAGCAGCAGCTTTCAAAATGAGCTCTTGTAGATCTTCTGCTTTTTTTCTTATTCCTTTCCCATCTTCATGTTCCAAAATAAACTTCAAATTCTTAATTAGACCATTCTTTGTAAACACTCCACCATCAACTCTCACACCAGTCTCCCATATCTCCTCTACTATTCTTGCATTTATCATGTTGTCAGCAAATACTGGTCTACAGATCATTGGAACCCCATTTGCCACACTCTCATACACAGAATTAGCTCCACAATGGGTCACATAAACACCAACTGAACTATGTGCTAATACCTGAGTTTGTGGTGCCCATGAAACCACTTTTCCATGCCAATTTGTCTTTTCAAGAAACTCATTTGGTAAATTTTCTCTCAAATTGTCTCTAATTGACCAAAGATATGGAATTTTACTTTCTTCCAATGCTTTTGCCAATTCTTTGATCTCATTAGGAGGGATACCAACAACAGTTCCAAAGCTAATATAAGCAACAGATTTTGTTTTTTGGGTATCTAACCATGAAAGACAGCCAGTAGCATCTGTATTTGACAATGGCAATGGTGGTGGTGGCATTGATAGGGTAACGAAACCCACATTAAGCACTATCGAAATCTTGGATTTCAGATCGTCTAATAAGGGTTTAGGGTATAGTTCTTCGTAAAAATTCATTACAAGAGCAGTACCTTGTGGAAGCACATGACCCATTTGACCTAACATGCAAGATAATAGAGTTTCTTTGTTAATTTCATCAGGTAAATCCTCAACTCTTATTTCAGCTAACCCTGGAATATTTTGTAAGGTTTTCGACTCTTTATTTCTATCATTGCCACTATCATTCCAGTTGTTATCATCATCATTCGTGCGATAGTATTGACGTAGTGTGTCAGTATAAATATGCACGGAGAGAGAATGGGGGACAGGTATCCAAACTGGAATCCAAGGAACATTAAAATCATTAGCCATTGCACCTGCAAAAGCCAAGAAAGCATCTGTTATCAAGCAATTAATTTGACCCATCTCTGCCACTGCTAATTCAAGTCCTTTTTTGTAGTTCTCTGGGGTGGCTTCTATAAATAGGTCCAATCTTTCTATTGGATGTCCGGAAAAGACATGATTTAAGGGCACTCCATCTCCAACACTGTAAGGTCTTAGGTTACTAGGCAGATTATTGGCTTCAGATGCCGAGAAAAGATAGTTGTTGGAGTTTGCTAAGTTGAAGAATGAAAACTGTATGTCTGGAACTGCCATTGCTAGCTTCTTGACTAGGTTGAGAAGAGCCAGAGGGTGGCAGCCAAATGGGAATGCCAAGACAGCAACATGTTTTTTCGGTTTGGTTGGTGATGTGGATCTTTCCATTGGATTAACTAAGTGGCAACCTGAGAAAAATCGAAGATTAATTAACTAAAGCGCAAGCCAACATATATAGCAAGGTCAGACTTGGGTTTGGATCTCTGAATACAGAGCCCCTCATATTATAAGAAACCACCCTCATCTTGAAACCGTTGATAACGACGAAGGAAAAAAAAAAAACTACTGCAATTATAGATTTTAACTTCATTTCATTAACAATATAATTAAATATTGGAGAATAGTAATTAATAAAAGAGGTTTCGTCTTGGAAAATCAATTAGATCAGTTACCTTTCCAACGAAATCCAAACTCTTCCTCGAGTGGTGACAAGTCGAAAAGTCTTTAAGAATTTAGATACGAGACGTGCAATGCTTGGAGCTTCCTCAAAACTGTGAATAAATCAAGAGGTCAAAAGCTTGGGCGCAGAGAAATGGAAGAACATGAAGAAATTCTCTTCCTCGAAGCTGGTCTTCCACTAATAAAAAAAAAAAATTTATAATTACTATTATTACATTACCCTTTATGTAGGATAGTGATACGATTGATAATGAGTTTTAATTCCCATAAGTAATTTGAGCGTTTTATGTTATATTTGGCAGCAGAAACACGTCTCATTTGTCTTTAGAAGGAAATTGTTGTTTTTCCATATGAAGCAGAAGCATAGTAATTTTTTTTGCCTATTAATTTTTTTTTTTAGATTACCAAATGTATCCTCAATTAGCCACTGTTTACTTGACAGTTGGATGAAAGACTATAACTTTTGACTGTTAACAATATTTTGTTTATTTAAAAAAAGAATTTTTGGATTTTATTTTTTAAATTAAGAGAGGCTGAAATAATAAAAGGAAATTAATTTTTAACACCTTAATACAACAAAATATTCTGAAATAAGTATAATTATTAAAACATAAAGTCTTTTCTCTAGCTGAGATATATGCATCAGCTAATACAGAAAACAAAATGATTAACACAAATTAACAAAGAAAAAACATTTTTATTCTCAACAAACACCTAATTAACGTAAATAGCAATGCATCTTCCCTGGACTGTTATGAGCAATCAACTAATACGGCAAACGACGACGTAATGGCTGCACGAAGAACTTCATGTTTCCAAAATTGCAGTGGAAACCATTGCCCCCACCACAAGCAAAATAGTAAGGCTTCCACTTCTTCATCACGAACTCGAACCCCTTTCCAGTTCCCTGAGACTCTTTTGCGATCTTCACTCCGTTTGTTAGGTTACAAGTTAACATACTCCACAAGTCTGGTAGCAAGTAGACACTATGAGGATGTTCATTCTTGTTGCGCGGTAGATCATACTTGAACACTGCAAATATCACATGTTACACTCAAATTAACATCAATAAATATTTTTATTGGATGCTCTATATACGAGGTTAGGGTTTCAAATAGTAAAAAAAATACTCATAGAAAATGATAGTTATGAACACTGAAACGATAATCGATTTAAGCTTAAAGGAACATATTAAAAAAAATATTTATTTAAAACTATATAATAATAATTAAATTGGACTCCACTTTAGTCGAAACACATTCAACATTCATTTTAGTCGAATTCAATTATGAAAATTAGAATTCGAGTAAATTCAATTTCATGAAAACCTTTCTCTCTATGTATATGAATTACCTAGAGTATCATTTACGAAGAATGGAGCTTTCTTGAAAGCCCAAACGGAGTAGTCGAAGCCAAAGGTCCAGCGAGAGGAGCCGCCCACCGTAATCTTGTTAGGAGTAACTTTCTGATTAGAGGTGGCCACACTAACTCCCGACAAGGAAGCACAAAGCACAATTACAAGTCCCTGAATGTACAATGTTGAATCCATTTCCTCGATCAAGTTTTTGAATGCGTTGTTAGAGAATGAACTGATTGTTTATATAGAGAGTGAGCTAGATGGTATGTCAACGTTGAACACTGCCAATTTGATTTTTTATTAGGATCAATTATTGAATGCATGTGACAGAGTCAAATTTTGCTCATGCACATGTGAATTTCACCTTTGAGTAAACGGTAAGTTAGTTTATTAAGACCTAACATTTTCTTAACGACAGACTATGTAGATGATCAATATAAGGAAATGAAAGACAATGCTGCATGTGACGTTGAAGAAAAGTTGGAGTTGGATTAATATAAGGAAATGACTTGCTTCCATGTATATTTAGAACTATTTTTAAGACCTTAATAAAAAAAAGAACATTCTAAAATAAAAAAAAAAAAAATTTAAAACAGAGAAGCTTAGTAACATAATGTATTTTCTTTAGCTGAGATCTATGCATTACAGAAGACAAGCTTAGCACAAATTAACAAAGATATAACAACTTTATTGTCCACAAACACTTGATTATAGTAAATAGCAACGCGTCTTCCCTGGACTGCTATGAGCAATCAACTAATAAAGCCAACGACGAGGAAATGGCTTCACAAAGAACTTCATCCCGCCAACATTGCAATGGTAGCCATTTCCGGCACCACAAGCAAAGTAGTAAGGCTTCTTCCACTTCTTCAATACGAACTCGAACCCCTCCCCGGCTCCTTGTGTCTCATTTGCAATCTTCACTGCCTCTGTTAGGTTACAGGTCACAAAGCTCCTCTTGTTTGGTAGCAAGTAGACATTATGAGGATGTGTATTGTTCTCGCTTGGCGGATCATACTTGAACACTGCACCAAATATTACATCTTATACTCATTAATTTTCAAGTTTTTGTTTCAAATAATTAAACCTATATATGATTCATATACTTAAATGCACTAAAAATGCATTTGATTAATTGTTGTTGCATCATATTATATTACGGTTCACTGAACAAAATATAAGTATATGTATATGAGTTACCTAGAGAATCATTTACGAAGAATGGAACATTCTTGGTAATCCAATGTAAGTAGTTGAAGCCGAAGGTCCAATGGGCGGAACCGCCCACAATAATCGTGTTATTGGGAGTGTGTCTGTGATTAGGGCGATCGGAGCCATATTGCCAATCTAAGTTGGCCACACAAACTCCCAACAAGGAAGCACAAAGCACAATTACAAATCCCTGAATGTATTTTGGACCCATTTCCTTACAAAAATGTGAAGAAGAGGGGGAAAATACTAGGAATTTGAAGGGATGTGCTTTGGGTTCGTTGTTGATGAGAGAATGAAATCACGAGTCGTTATATAGTGTCTGGATGGATATGACAAAATTGGATAATGCTAAATTTATATTTTAGGTGGTTTTTTTTTTGTACCATTGTCGTGTTTTTCGTTTTTTTTTTCTAAAAAACAAAAGGACTCTATTTATCAAATCTATATTTAGGGGTGTTTGTAACCATTTTTTGTTTTCCATTTTTTGTGTATGAAAAAAACAGGAAAATACTTTTGATATTTGATTCATTTTTTTTTATTTGCTAAACCTTCGGTATTCTATATTCCTTTGATATTTGATTTTTAGTAAGAGAAGTCAATTATAAAAATCAATTAGAAATTATTAAGTAAAATAAGTTTACTTATCGTTTAATGACAAATTTAAAATTTAATTTTAACCTTATTTTAGTTTTTCCTCTCCAAATTCTTAATCAAACAACCTAATAAATTTTGGAAATAAACTTGATCTCTTTGATTTTTTTAATTCATTATGATCAGGTAGATTTTAAATTTTGTCATTAGAATATTATTATCTTATTGACGGTTTTCAATACCGTCATAAATTATTTATAGACTTACTTCAATCCATAAATATAGAGAGAATGACAATGGATATCCACTAATTAATTAAATAGCAAATTGAATATATATATATATAAAAGGGAACTTTTGAATTTTATTTTTTTAACTTAAAAGGAAGATTGGAATAATAGCAGGAAATGAGTTCGTTCATTAATAAAACAAAACAATCTCAAATAAATAAAATTATTAAACTCAGAAAGGCATACTAACAACATAATGTCTTCTCTTTGCCGAGACTTATGCATCAGCTAATAATATAGAAGATGCTTAACACAGATAAATTAACAAAGATAGAACATTTTTATTGTCAAAAAAACACTCAATTAAAGTAAATAGTTATCCCTCTTCCCAATCTAGACTGTTATGAGCAATCAACTAATAGTGCCAACGACGAGGAAATGGCAGCACGAAGAACTTCATGTTTCCAAAGTTGCAGTGGTAGCCATTGCTAGCCCCACAAGCAAAATAGTAAGGCTTCCACTTTTTCAACACGAACTCGAACCCCTCACCGGCTCCTTCTGTCTCATTTGCAATCTTCACTGCATTTGTTAGGTTACACGTAAAGAAACTCCACATGTCCGGTAGCAAGTAGACACTATGAGGATGTACGTTCTTCTCGCTTGGTGGATCATACTTGAACACTGGATGCAATCATCAAATATTATATATTCAACTCGATATTTTTAGTTAAAACTTAAAAGTGTACCTTCTTTCTGTCTCATGTGTGTTGTTTAAAAAAAGAACGCTTACCAAGAGAATCGTTTACGAAGAATGGTCCGTTCTTGAAAGCCCAGACGGAGTAGTTAAAGCCGAAGGTCCAGTGAGCAGAGCCACCCACAAGAATCTTTTGAGGAGTGTCTTTGGGATTAGGGGGAGGGGAGCCATGTTTCGCACCCCATGGACCATTGTGATATCCATATTGCCAATCTTTGTTGGCCAGAGCAACTCCCAACAAGGAAGCACAAAGCACAATTACAAATCCCTGAATGTATTTTGGACCCATTTTCCTGAATAAAGTTTTCTATTTGATGTGTAAAAATGTGAAAAAAGAAGAAGGAATGTGCTTTGGATGCTTTGTTGATGAGGGAAAGAAATAATGAAGAGTTTATATAAAGAGAGTGGATGGGTATGACAATGTGGGTATGTGCCAAATTTATTTTTTAAAAGGATAATTTATTCAATGTATGTGACAAAGTCTAATTTTGCTCATACAATATGTGTCCCTAGGTTGGTTCAAGACCAAAAAAATTTCTTAATTGTAACTAAATACCAAGCCGAATTAGGCGGTTCGTATTAATAGGATCTAAATACCGATGGTTTACATCAAGAAAAAAAAAGACTTCAACTATTATTCAATCTTATTTGGACATTAATTAAAGATTAAATAATTAATAAATTGAAGTTTTCAATCAAGTTGAATATATTTTAAAAAAAGAATTATGAAATAAATATGATTTTAAATCCCAGTTATGGTGTTTAGTACAATTATCCATAAAAATAATGTGATTATTTTCAAATAATTATTAAAAAATTCTTATTTTCTTTAGAGTAAGACATGGTATTATGGATCAATTTGCACATGCAATGTATTTTAAATAGAATTAGGAAATTTAGACAAAGAAAAAAATATCAATTATATGATTTAGTGTTGGAAATTAAAGCAAATTAACTTACTTATAAAATGGGTTAAGCAATTAAATTAAATACGCATTATTTAAATATTGCATTATATAATAATAATAATAATAATAATAATAATAATAATTCTGTTTTTATAGATAGCATACAAAAGTGAAGCTTGTTCATTGAACAAGTTTGGTTCCCCCACCCAATTTAGTCCTCCACTTGCATACTAATTTCATATTGCCTATATATATATATATATATATATATATATATATATTTTTTTTTTTTTCCTTTAGGTTCAATTTTTGGTTTGGTGTGATCATCTATTAACAATTCTTTTGCATAAAATAAATTTTTATTAGTCAACCAACATGAATTAATAGCTCCAAATGGGAGAAGTGGAGGTAGCGCAATTATGGGTTGTTGACAAATTAAGTATCTGTTGATGAATAAGGAAACTAAAAATTTTCCATAACATAGTCATAATATATAATTTTCCTCCTTTTGGTCTCAAAATTTGACTAAAACAAAGTCAATGCTGCCTAAAAGTCAATATAGTACTGGGATATTAACTGAAATGATATTGTAAAATCATCTAGATTGTAGAAATTAGGTCAAAACGTAGTCACTTGTGCCATGAATCTGAAAATTAATTATGTATGCATGACGCCATGATGATGGCCAATGGTTAATAGAAAATTATCAAATTTAATTTTCAGCAAAAAAGAAAAATTTTACTCGTTAATTATGATATTAAAATTAAATTTTGCTCAGGTATATATTAAATTTTGATATTGGAACGTTGCTTGATCACATATATATTTAAATTTTAAAATTCATGAAAATTCCATATTTTATTATTTGGTTATGAAATAAAATACAATATTTGAGGAGTGTTTTCAAAATAATTTAGATTCTATTATTAATAAAATTTATAAATTCCGTCAGTCAAAAAAATGGAATTGATGATATGATAAAATTTATTAATCCTTTCACCCACTTTTATTTGTCGCATTTGAGAAGTCATCTTGTATAATATTATCTGTCCTTCGAAAAGATTAAAGAGTATTTTTTTTTTTAATTTTTATCTTTAAACATAAATTTTATCACATTTTTCTTTCTTTCTCTTTATTTTAGTGGCAGGTTAATAGAGAGAGAACTACTGAGATGATACTAATTAATTAAGATAATAATTTAGTGAAATTAAAAAATATTTTAATTACAATTTAAGTAATTTAATTGCTCTTTTAACTAATTTCCATATAAAAAAATTAAATGATAAATAAAAATAGACGAAAGGAGTAATTTCATAATCCATGCAATCAAACAAAGGTAATTTGCATATATATGAAATATTTTATAAACTCCGTTTCTCAAATTTAATCAATTCATACACCTAAAAGAGAGATAATTATTAAATGTTCTAAAATAAGGTATATAGAAGGAAATGATTTAAATTTTATTCCTGTACATTCAGAACTATTACAGAAGACAAAATGCTTAATACAAATTAGCAAAGATAAAACTAGTGAAGCCTTAAAGTGGAGTTCATGGGTTCAATTGGCATGCCCTAGACTAAATACTTTTTAATTGCTATTTTGCCCCTTATGAATTGGATTATTCTTATTGGGCTTTGATTTGCTTTAATTTATATCTTAAAATTGTAGTTATGTTAGTTTGCTTACATTGCAACATTGTAACATTGTCTAGTGCAGATTGTAATACCTTCCTTGTAATAGGAGTGTTCGTAAGCCTTCTGAATCGTCCAAACCGATCCAAAACTGCAGTTTTAAAAAATTAATGAATTGGTTTGATTTTATAAAATTTAAAAATGGAGCTTTTGATTCAATTTATGATTGTAGAGTCAAAATCACCAAAACCGAATCAAACTATTATATGTATGTTTGAACTTTTAAATTTAATTTAATTTTTTGAATGCAAATTTTCTTTGTATTGATTAATTTATATTGGATAATAATTGAATAATAATTTCTTATTAATTAGATAATTAGATAATTATTTTATAAATGTTCAAATATTAAAGATTCATGTAAGATTAGATTAAAATACATATAAAAACTATGTGTGAGCAAAACTATAATTTTTTTTATAATTTTTAATAATAGATGTAATTAAATTAAAATTAAAATTCTATATTTATAAATTGCTTAATTATTATCTTATTGAATATATAAAATTTTTTATACTATACTAAGAATATACATATAAAAAAATTAATTTAAAAACTTTTAATAGCTATTCAAAATCATGCGTTTTTTATGACATAGTTTTTATTAATTCATTTTTCATATTCAATACCACGTTAATCTTTCTTGTTTTCTTTTTAACAAGATGAATAAGGAAGTTTAATCTCTCTTATTTCAAACCAAATCAAATGCTACCAAAGGTTTGGTTCGATTTGAAATTTTTGGTGGAGTAATTTGGTTTTAATTTTTTTTCAAACTATCGCTTTAGGTTGGGATTGATTATTATATTTAAACCGAACCAAACTGACCCACAAACAACCTTAATAAATAGTAACTTATGGCCAAAAAAAAAAAAAAGAAAACAATTTTATTGTCAAGAACACTTGATTATAGTAGATAACACTGCATCTTCCCTGGACTTGTTATGATCAATCAACTAATCATCAGAAATGGCAGGCACCACCAAGAACCTCATGTTTCCGATATTACAATGGATGCCATCACCAATACCACAGGCAAAATAGTAAGGCTTGAACTCCTTCAACACAAACTTGAACCCTTCACCGGCTCCTTCCGTCTCATTTGCAATCTTCACTCCCTTGCTAAAGTTACAAGTTGACAAGCTCTGCAAGTCCGGCAGCAACCACACGTTATGAGGACGTGTTTTGTTCTCCACTGGCCGATCATACTTGAACACTTCACAAAAAACACACATAATAATCAAATCTATTAATTAACTTCTTGAAAATGAGTCAATTATATATATATATATATATATATATATATATATATATATATAGAAGTTACCTAGAGTATCCTTTAGGAAGAAAGGATTGTTCTTGAAAGCCCAATCAGA
This sequence comes from Jatropha curcas, assembly GCF_041381405.1. Classification (NCBI taxonomy): domain Eukaryota; kingdom Viridiplantae; phylum Streptophyta; class Magnoliopsida; order Malpighiales; family Euphorbiaceae; genus Jatropha; species Jatropha curcas. The sequence continues at coordinate 5,209,232 of NC_143161.1, forward strand.
GTAGTTAAAGCCGAAGGACCAGTTTGCGGAGCCGCCCACAATGATCTCCTTATGGCTACGTTTGTAGTGAGGGCTATTGGAGCCCCAGTCGCGGTAGCTGCCGGTCGCTGCAGTAGTTCCGACTGCGCATGCACTGAGCAGAAGCATGAGGAATTGCGTATATGTTATAGCCATTTTCTAAAGTGAAGAAAGGTTTAATCAACTTAGATGGTATGCTGTGGAGAGGGATGGATGAAGCGATGCTTATATATTGAGGAGGGAAATGAGTTGGTATGAGTTGGGAAAACTCCATTGATCAATATCTCAGACTTCAATTGCTAGATATGATATGGTGAATTATTGCTGATTGTTTGATTTGAATTGATGGAATATGAAATTTAGTTATGAAAATCAATGGAATTCTATATTATATCATTTTGGTTAAAAAATAAAATATATGAATTTAAAAGATATTTTTAAAATAAAATTAAATGGAGTATTAGATTCTGATATTAATAAAATATAATTGAATCAATCACTCTTCAATACCCGCTTATTTACTATATAACTGCAGAAATCAGAAATCATAACTGTATTTCCTACTATTTACTCTCCTTATTCATATATTTTATTAGTATTAGTTTTCTTAAAGGTGCATCGTATCTTATTTGTACTTATTGATTTTTACATATTTTAAATAAATATAATATAATTTTTATATATAATTTTTTTATTATTAATTATAATATTATTAACGGTTTATATTATTAAAAATCTAACAGTATTTATAAAATAGAAAAAAAAACATGTTATGAAATAATAAAATAAAAAATTCCATATTAAATAATTTGTTAAAGAAATAACATATTTATAATAACAAAACATTATTATAATTTGACAGTCAAAATTTCATGAAAATAAAATTGTTTATCAATCAATTTAAATTTTTTAAAATTTAAATTTAATTAACTTAATTCACTCGTATATGATATAATACCATAAACTATCTATATTATTAAAATATGAGAGATATTAGCTATTATAACAATTAATATATTAATCATTTTCTTAGAGCATCATTTATAATTTTGATATTTTTTATTTTTTGCTAAAATCAATGAGCATATAATTAATTTTATGTTCTTTTTGAGAAAAAAAAATTCTTTTAGCGTATTATATAGTCTACTAATATAACATGTTATATCATAATTAATATTATATATAAATATATTTCTAGTGAGTTTTGTTTTCTATTTTATATCAAATTATAAATCTTCTAATATATTTTTTAATAAATAATAATAAATTATATTTATTTTTTGTAGAATAAATTATCTGCAGGCAATAATTATAACCAATCAAATTAAAGATATATTAAAAATAATAATTAAAATATTATATTCTTACGATATTTAATATGTACCTTACGTATACTATAATACAATCAATCAAAATTAAATTATCTTTATTTTTTGACAATAAAATTAAAATCCTTAGAGATAATTAATTAATTATATTCTTACCATATTTAATATATACTTTATCTAGTATCCATCAAATAGTATTACCATATTATATTATGTTACCATATAATATGTATATATTATCATATTTTACATATACCTTATATAGTATATAACATAATTCTTATTTATCCAATAAAAGTTAGATTTAAATAAAAAATTAATATGACTAATCAAAATTAAATTATTTTTATTTTTTCAACCAGTCAAATTAAAATTTTTAATGATATTTTTATCAATTCATAAACTTAATAGGAACATTTTCAACAATTCCAATATTCTCCCTAGCCATTCTCACTTTTTTTTTTTGAAATATAATATTTTTTATAGTTTTTCTTTTCTTTTAATGTTTTGGCATTTTTGGGCTAATGGTAGTTACCTAAAATTATGGAATTGAGACTGTAATGGAGTTCATCAATTTTATAAAATATTGTTTATTTTTTCTCATTCAAACAAAAGAATTTAGAAAATATATGGAATGTTTAAATTTATTGCTCAAATACCATAGATATACATATGGAATTGGAAATCATTTTTTTTAATAAACGTAAATTATTAATTAAGTTACCATATTTTCCTTAATTACATGCTCATAAATAGAAAGAAGTTAAAACCTTTTTTTCCGACAAAAAAAAAAAATTTATTATCTAAATGAAAATTACAAAAAAAAACTTATCGAAACCGGATCCATATCTTATTTATGAACCAAATCAACGAGACTAAAGATTCTTTAAAAAATATTTTAATTTTATCCTTTTTTTTCCAAATGTATAGTTAGAAATATCGTTATTTCAATATAAATATTTAATTTTATTGATTTAGTCCATAAGTGAATCACGAACCCAATCCAGATAAGTTTTTTTTGAAAATTACTTGCGTGCCCATATGAGCCGATGTTTATCACAATTTTATTATTATTTTAGTTATTTTCTCGTGAAAAGACAATGTTAATACCTTTGTTTTTTCCGGGTTAGACCCATGAAAAGACGATGCTAATATTAATTCAATTACTGAATAAACCCACACAGATTCTGTATAGAGAATTACTTGTATTAATAGAAATCTTATGTCACAGTTGTTTAAGTGATAAGCTATCTTTATTTTAATTATTCATATATATTACCCGATTCACGAATTATATATGGAGAATAGTTGGATATCAATATAAATCATCAGAAGTTATGCATTGGTCAAAGAGATTCATTACTCTAGGTAAATTAAGAAAAATATTTTACTTATTATCTGCTCATATTATATTTGAACTCTCATTTAAAGGGTTAATAGTTATTACCTAGAGCACTAATATGATTTAACATAACAAATACGCTTCATTCTTAAATAGCTAAATTATAGAATTATTGATTTACGCCGAGAGACTATTTATTGAAAGGTTAAATAAAACCGCTATTAACTTTTTATATATATGAATCATCAGAAACGTTGCTAGATTTTGCATTTAAACTTCACATATTTAGGTGCCGAAGGACTATTCATTGACTGGTTAAATAAAACCACTATTAACTTTTTATATATATGAATCATCTGAAACGTTGATAGATTTTGCATTTAAACTTCACATGTTTAGGTAATATTAAATATAGTACATAATCAAATTATTTGAAACATGCTTCTTTTATTTTATCACCAACTTGTGTTACTTGCATTTTTATATATATAATCATATCAATCCCTAATATTTATTTTCATATAAGATTTCATACAGGTCACACCTCATCATGTTAAAAAAAAAAAAAAAAAGGATACGATCAAATAATTTAATTAATAATATGCATAAAAAGAACATTAAGTTGTATCCTAAATTCACTCAGAAATAAAACTTAATTTTAAATATATGCATAATTTGATTAGGGATATCCCTAACTAATTAATTAATATTTATATTAAAAAGGAAGTTTTGTATGTTTTAGTCTATTGCAAACAAATTATATTAGAATCTAAATAATATTTGAAAAAATTATATGATTATTATTCCTCCCGTCATGTTTTGTTTGCTTGTTATTCATTTTTTGAAGTTCCAAAATATTTGTAAGTTTCTAAATTTAAATAATGTAAATAATTATTTTTTTCAAAATAACATTTATAGTTATTCATTGAATAAATAATTTTTATTAATATATTAATGAACGAAGGGTAAAAAAAAATAAAATAACTTTTATTGATTAAATTCTTAATATGCATATTTTGTCAAACCAATAAAATTATACGAATCAAGTATTATATATCCTTAAAATACAATAAAACTTCAGCTAAACTTGTAATTAAATTAATACCAGAGCCAAATCGTATGCTCAGAGTCCTATTGGGAGTGACAATATCGTGACGCAACCGTACCACCGCCGAAAGAAAAAAGGACGGAAAAGCTCACCGGAAAATGTGTTCACGTGACACACACACTCCTCAAATCCATTATTTCTTCTGCGTTTTCAACATTCTCAATCAATATACAGTAGTTTTCTCACCTTTGTTTTCCCTTTTTTTTTTTTTTTAAGTACTTCATAATATAATTGCGGATGGAGGTGAAAACGAGTAAAACCAGTCGCGAGTTGCTAAGAGTTTGCTTTGGAAAGAAAAAATTGTTTGAACCTATTTGATAAATTAACAAATTGAGCTCCAACCTACCTATACTGAGCTCAACTTGAGTTAAGTATGTAAAAGATAATTTATTTTTTTTAATTATTAATTATAAATGAGTGAGCTCGACTTTAACTTTTCAAGCTTAAACATGACTTGAACTAAACATAGCTCGACTCATGTTAGCTCGATGGTGAAAAGAAAAAAACCGTTCATTTTATAGAGGATTCGAACCGGGCTTGGGTTTAGCTTCCTTCGATACAAAAACTTCAGATTCGACCCGATAAATAAAGCCACGCCTTAAATCCATCTTGCATCTTCTATATTCTCTCTCTTTTTTTTTTAAAGAAAGATTTTTTCTTTGTCTGAATAGAAATTTTGTTTGATAATTAGAAATGGAAAGATGGAGGGCGCGTTTATCTCGGGGAATGAGATGCTGGAGAGTTTGCAAATCAAACGATGTCGTGCCTGTGGGGGAAACTTCTACTGATCAAAATGGTGGAGAGAAAGAAGGGGAGATCGAGAAAAACCCTAGAGATTTTGATCGCGTTGAGGGTCCTCCTTTAGATGATTGTTGCCCAATTTGTTTCGGTGCCTTCACTGTCCCTTGTAAAGCCATTTGCGGTCACTGGTTTTGCGGTTCGTTTTTTCTTCTTCTTCTTATTAATTATTATTGTTGCTTGTACGTTTTTGTCTTATTAATTTGATTTTGTTGGCATTCTGCAGTTGTTGTATTCAAGTTTTTGTTTTTTTGTTTTTTGATTGCTTTATCGGGGTTTAACGTTGATACTTTGTTTGCCCGGCGAGAATAAGGAACCGAAAAATATTGCTACTAAAGGGGCGTGATTGTTAACTGAGAAAATGAGGCTGCTTGTTATGGGATTCCAATTCATTCACTTCTGCTGTGATTTGTTCTCTTGTAAATATAGAAGAGATTTTTTGTTTCTGTTCAACAAATTTTGAAAAAAAATAAAAAGGGAAAAATTTCTTTCAATAGGGAAAGATGGGGGTCAAGAAAAGTTTCTTGGACAGTTTATGTGGGAAAAAAAATTATGGTTTTCATAATTATGCTCACTTTTCTTTGTGTTAGATACTTGACAATAATTAGGAATTGCAGTTTCTTTGTGGAGAAAAATTCTTGTTTAGACTCAGCCATAAGTTCAGATGGAGATTATGAGATCTAATTATAGTTATCCATGAACCTTGCTGATGTGTTGTTTGGGCATTTAGCCCTCTGTTATAATCAATTTAAGTTACAAGTTCATCCTGCCAATTTCATTTACTGCTGTTTTTTCATGAATTACGCAAGCCTTATATCTCTGTGTATATCTCAGAAATAGAACGTTGCTGCACCATCTTACTATCAAATTACCCTAGTATTCTTGTCCTTTGCAAGTGCAGGCAGTTGCATACTGCAGTATTGGAATTATTCTGCAGCATCTAAACCTTGCAAGTGTCCCATGTGTGCTTCCAGCATCACCAAGTTGACACCAGAGATGTCATTACATAACCAGCAGGATGAGGAAGTTAACAAAGTTCTGGTTAATGTTGATAGGTATAACTGCCTTTTTGTTGGAGGGGCACGTGGTTTTGTTAGGGTAGGTCTACTCTGTGATCTGTTTGGAGATTTATAATTTTATTTCTTTGCATGCCAAGTGATCTCTTCTCTTATCCATTTCTAAATAATTGCACTTACATTGATCTTTTAGAATAATACGTCACTTCATTGGTGTTCTGAAAATATTATGGATTCTTTAGGCATTGCCTTGCTAGATTGTGTGTTTAGTTATGCAAAATGTTGGAGTATGAGGGTTGAGGACGCATGGTTATGTATGCGTGACATATCATGTTCTTCTTTTTTCCCCTTCTCTGAATAAATAAATATTTACTACATAAATGTGTTATAATGGTTGGTCTGTGTTTTTTTTAATTTTCCATGTTTTCTTGAAGGAGATTTATGCTTAAATCCTTTCCTGATTTATTTGAGTCTGTCATCTTTAAGTGTAAATATCTCAGCTATATATAAAACATAGGCATTTTTCTTAAGTTTACATAGGCATTTTTCTTAAGTTGTTTTAAACAGATAATAATTTGAGTAATTTGAGTCTGATATCTTAGTGTAAATTTCTCATCTACATATAAAGCATAAACGTTTTTCTTAAGTTTTTTTAAGCAGATAATAATCCTTCCTAAAGTATCTGTAGTGCATTATTTGGGCAGAAAGTACGTGAGTCACCATTATTGATCAAGAGGATTTTCCAACAAATGATGGATCCTGATAGACCTGATTCCTACCTTCATGAAATGCGCCTTTTTGCAGTAAGTTCCGCATATTTGGTCAACAAAATGGTAAAAAAGTAGGTTCCGTGGATTCCTTTCGACAGTTTTTGCCAATTTTCTGACTAGTCTCTTTTCTGAGTTCTGAGTATTTTAAAATTGTCATAAAAAGTCTGACAAGTATAATTACATTACGTTTAAGATCATCATATTAAACCAATCTACTACCTTTTTAAGTACCACATAAGTGGTCAGGCTGAAAAAGGGTGTGGGACAATAAATTGAGCTAAATATCAATGTTGTAGAAATTACTGACCCACTGTAGTCATGCTTATGTGATCAATAGGCGACGGCTTAGCCTTTGTCAAATGATTGGTATCTGTAATATGATGACCTGGAAGCAAACTGCTATAAAAGCTTGTAGTAGTTCACTGAGCATACCCCTCGTATGTTTTCTGGTATAACACTGATTGTGTTTCATATACGCAGATGATACTCAGTGTGTTGTATGCTGCTACTCCATTTAACTTCATTCCTACAGGTAAGTTGCCTTTCCGAAGACATTATTACTTCTTCACAACTTATTATAGCTGAACGATGCTTGCCAATATGAGATGCATGGATCTCAGTCTCCCTATTGAACCTTTCCTGTGCAAGGTTCAAACTTTTTACTTGTCCAGAATTGTGTGTGCAGTTTTATGGGCCTCCCAGGCTCCCACCGTAAAATCTAGTTGTCAAAGTGTATAGTAGCAGCACTGATGCCTACGCTTCAAATATAGACTGTTATTTTTCTAGATATTTGACCATGTCTAACAGATTTGATGGCTGCTAATGAACAGGGGGTCTGGGAATTGTTAGATTGTTTGATTATGCTGCTATTGCTCTTGTGCTTGTTCTACGTTTGGTTGGCATCTACCACAGAAGACGACTCACCCAGCGTGTTAGGCATTTAGCTGCGGCACAGAATTTAGGTGAATAAAGTATGAAGTTTCATATACACCCATGCAGCTAGTCTGTCTCCATTCTTCTCAGAAATTGAAGATCACCTTATATTGTCTGCATGTGAAAGGATAGCTGTTTAACATTGTATATTCGATAGAATGGAGTCTGAGATTGTCTGAAGTAGTTTCAACACAAATCTTATGAAGAAGTTGATGTATTGTGTGTACCACCTACCTCTGTATATAGAATCAAATGTCCTAGGAAGTTTGTTGTAAGCAGCTTTTTCTGTATATAACAAGAAGTCAAGTTTGGGAAAAAAATAAACAAATAGTTCTTTTAAGGTTTCTTTTTTTTTTTTTTTTTCTTTTCTGTTTTATTCATTACTTTTTACTTTTTAGTGGCAGTATTTTCTAAATCCCATCAGGTGAAACTCATGTGAGAGAGTGCCAATATAATAATTCAACCAAGAATTTGATTCTAATAATTTTATCAATGGAACCAAGTTTTTATGGTATGGGTGTAAGGTGTAGATTTTAGATCTTCAAGCTTTCTATTTTCTATATTTGTATTTTCTATATTTACTTTTTTTATGTTTGTATTTCCTATTTCTATGTAAATATTACAATATACTTATGTTATATATATATTTATATTGATGAATTGCCAATTTTCTTTTTTTTTTTTTTAAAAAAAGAAAAGAAAATCATTAAGGTATACCTATGAAATATAGTATATTATTAGTTTTGAAACACTCTTTAAATTATTAGAAAAGAAATAATGAATAAAGTAATCAGGTTAAGTTAAATAAAAATATGGATAAATACTGTTTTTTTTTTTTTTTTTGAAAGGAACTCGATTTATTATATTTTTTAAAAATATTATTTTGCAAAATCAAAATGATGTGTTTAAAATTTTTGTAATATTCCACATTTTAAACTTTTAGCTAATTTTTTTTTTCTTTTTTGAGAGCGTAGGCGAAACTTATTTTATTCAATTAGAATTTCCTTTTCATATTAAAAAATTTCTTTCCAATTCTTTTTTTTTTTTTTTTTAATATTCAAATGATCAAATCAGGTGCCTCCGCTCTCCTTACCGTTCCTATGCACCTCACTGCTTCAGTTCAGTTCCCATTTAACAGAGAGCCATAGAAAGCTTTCACTTTCAGCTCTACAACTTCTACAATCTCCACTGAGAGAGAGATGGGCCCAAACAAGACTCTCCGTACGATCTCGCAGGATGCTTTTGACGAGCTAGTGAAGGAGAACATAGAAGACCTCGGCATGGAACCCATCGAAGCCCTAGAAGACGCTATCCAGACTCTCACTATTCAAGGCGTCGATCTCTCAGGTAATCTCCATAATATCTAATTTTCACTTCTCCGTCCTCCATTCTTTTTATCTTTCATTTAGATAATAAAAAAGAAAGTTGTTTGCAGGGATTGTGACGTGCGTTCCAGGAGAAGGTAGTGCAAAAGACAATCCAATTTTTCAGTGTTTGGAAAGATTGAGGGAATTGGAATCTATTTCAGAGGATCAAATTAGTAATGATCATTTGGATGAGATATTGAAGTTATTTGATAAGTTAATAGAATTGTGCAGTGTTGAAGGGTCTGGAAATGCCGCTATTGCTGTTAAAAATGGTGGTATTGAATTGGTTTGCTCTTTTTGTTCCAAGATCCCGGTTGATTTCAAGCAGGTTCTTGTTTCGGCTTTGAAGATATTGGCATTGTTTCTTTACGGTACGTACGTATGCACAGGTAGTTTTTTGTTAGTTATTGCAACTCATGAGCAGATACCTCTGAAAATTGTTGAGGTGTTCACACATATGCAAATCATATATTGCAATGGAAGTTTGGCCCAAAATCAATTGCATGGGAAATGCCAAAGTTTGATCATATGAAACTTCAAAAAAAATATGCTCAATTAATTCGCGTTACAAACTCATATAGCTATGCATGGAAGTGCATTTGAAAATGGCTTTCAAAAATCTATTTGAATTCGAAATTTGAGGTGTTGAGACATAATTTTGAGATAAAAAAAAAAAACTTGTTACACTTTGCCAAAAGGTTTTTGAGGTATTTTTGTATGTAAAGAAGCGGAAATATCTCATTCCCTATCCACTGATGCTTTGTTTCAGTCCAATAGTGATAAAATTAATAAAAATATATTGAATTATTCTTTTTATATCTTGAAGTATTCCTCCTCCGCTTTTCTTGTGCTAACTTTATAAGAAGTGAGGTTGGTTTCAATTATTCTCTATTTGTCATTCGTTGTGATTTTTGAAGTAATCTTTGAACTGCAAATCTGGCAATGTCCAATTCATTCTTATTGGTATTTATATGATGTTCACGGTGATATGCAGATGTGCAAAGTACAGAAACATTTCGGTCCAGTGGTGGACCAACAATCTTGGCCAGCATCTTAAAGAATGGAAATGAAAGTGTAGACATTCTGGATAGTGGTTTTACTGTTGTTGCTGTGGCTGCAACTGGCAATGAGATTCTGAAAGAGTCGTTCATGGAATTGAAAATTGATGAACTTATTTTGCAAGTACTGAGTAGGCAGAGTACAGGAAACATTCAGAGTTTATATGATGCCATTCGCGTCCTGTTAACTCCTGATGATAATCGTGTTGTTGCTTCCCAAGTAAGTAGTTGTCAGACTAGAATGTGTGTACTTCTTTATATTGGCATAATGAAACTAAAAAATTCAAGAGGATAATAGATGCAAAGGGGTTAATTTCGTGCCTTGCAAGTTAGAAAAGTTCAGATCCATGGAATAAATGTTGTGAGGTTGAGCTTTGAATTTAGTTGTTGACTTCACGATCCCTCTAGCGTGCTAAGATTTTGTTGCCAGTGATGTATGATTTCTGCATTCAAATGCTTGCTTACCATGCCTTGAGGGAAAAAGCCTTCCTCAAATAAACTGACATTGTGAAAACTTCAGGTTTATGGTTATGCGCGAAGGTTTGCAAAGATTGGAATTGCAGGAGCTCTTGTGCAATCATTACATGGAGGGCTTACATCACCAAGTCTAGTTTCAGCAACCATTGCTTTAAAGGCTGTTGCCGTCAATGTAAGCTTGTTCAAATCTAGGATGTCAAAAAGTTAATTGCACAAATTTTTGAAATTTTCATTTGATTTTATTGTATCAATACTCTAGAAATAATTTGTACATTTATGTGAAATGTTTTCCCCTCCTTTTGATTTATTTTCTCAAATTTTATAATTATACAGCTTTCTGCAACTGTAATTGTTTGACATGTAAACAATTCTGCCCATGTACCATTTTCTTGTTTCCTATATGATTTATGTGCTTAAAAATATTACTAATTAACATTATTGTTCTCAAGTTTCAGAAGTACTAAGGATGTTTCATTTACCATGAACTATACCTTAAGTAGTGCCACTTTGGATAAGTTACTTCTCAATTTATGTTACTTTGCCTGCTCACTATACTCTGGAAATGCTAATGCAACTCAATTAAGCCTTTCCACCAAATAAGATATTAACCACATGAATTATTTTCTTCCATTAGAGCAATATTTTCATTGGGATGCTTGGAAATTAAATATTTTCTTCTAGTTTCAACATTTCATGTAGTTCTCTGTCTCATATATTTCAGATAACTGGACTTACTAGTCTTACATTTTAGAGCAATCTTATTTTTCTTCATGATAATTAGACTGAATTAGGGTGTATCCTTGTTCTTAAGGTTATTTTTTATCTGCTTCTTCATCTTCTTTGCTGCAGGATGAAATATGTAAATCCATTGCTGAAAGAGGTGGTATTGATGCAATTCTCCAATGTATTGATGACAGTGGTGAACAAGGCAACAAAGCCGTTGCTAGAACTTGTTGTTCATTGTTGTCCAAGGTATAAAGAAAAAAACTACTTCGTTTGTTTAAGTTTAGTGCTTTAGTTCCTATTTCTTTGGATGAAACCAGAGGCCATTAAAAGATGGTTTAGAGTTCATATTTTCATTTTCAACTTTTTTATTTATTAAAATTAATTTTGGTTTGGTATAATGATATTTTGCAACTCCCTTCTACTATTGTGCAGAAGAAAATGGAGAATAGTACCTTAGTCAATTTTGTCTTTTATGGGTGAGATAAATTGGCTTTTACCAATCCATTGGAAACTGTTCTACCAATTCTGTTAAATACAAATTGTGATATAATTATTCCTGGTGTACAACAACAGCATAGTAGAGCACTATTTTTTGGGGATTTCCAAAAGCATAATTGTTAAGTTGCCTTTTTGATTTAATGTTCATGAGTTTGAGTTTTGTGTTTCAGAGCAATCTGAGAAAATAATCATGAAGCAGAAGATGCTTTTAATTTCTCATAAAATTATTGTCAATAGATTGCTTGTTCGGTCATAGTTTTACTTAAATATTTTGTTTGATTAGTTGGCAGGAAGTGACTCAAACAAGAGCGCCATCATAGAGAAGAGGGGTTTGGACAGGCTAATCCGACTTTCAGCCAGATTTTCTGATGACCCTTCTGTCCTACAAGAGGTAGAAGTCGGTCTTGCGATATTCAGTGTCTACTCATCATGTCCATATTAATTTAGTGTTCTACCAAATAAAATGTTTGGTTCATCTTCAAGTCTCATTGGATTCTCACTGTAGCATGCGTTGCTTTTGTTGGCATTTAGTTTGATATTTTACTGCCATCTTATCTTGGTTATGTTCATTAACAGCAAGATGCCTATAGTCTTTTGCATATGGCTGTAACTTAGACAGGTATCGATTCAAGATGATACCCAACATGTGCTTGTCCCCCATTAGTTACAATATATTTTTGTTCATGTCCAATAGCTATTGTCTATAACATCATATATTTATATGGCTTTGTCTTTTGATTGATTTGTTTGTTCTTTTTCCTTTTAATATGGTTCAGGTTATGTCCATCATCACAGTACTCTCTCTAAGATCCCCTGATAATGCAGCCCGTGCCATTGAAGCTGGAGCTGGAGAGTTTGTCATCCAAGCAATGCAGAAGTTTCCTTCTGCACCACAATTGCAGAGGAATTCCTGCTTCATGATTCGAAATCTTGTTGTTCGGAACCCAGAGAATAGGCAAGTTATTTTCTTCTCCTTTTAAATATAATGTTCTGTCGTTTTTCATTTTTCTTGGTCGTTTACTTCTTTTGGCATATGTATATGGTCTCAGTACTGTACTTCTGACCAGGACATGTTCAACTTGCTTTAGTGACTTGTCATGCAATTTCCATCACTAATTTATAGATATGACTAATATTTTTTTTTCTTCCGCTTTTCAGAACACTCTTGCTAAATCAAGGGATTGAGAAAATTATCAGGAGGGCTAGGGAAACCCATGAAACCTGTAAGGATGCTGCTACTGATGCTTTGAGGGATTTGGGCCTCTCTAACTACAGCTTAGACTCGCATTTCGGCGGCATGTAGTTTTTGGAATTAAACATACTTCCCCTCTTGTTTGAGTTTGTCGTGTGTATTAGCCATTGACAACACACTAGAACGCCCTTGTTGACGATCCTTTATGGACTGGAAGCATTGGGAAGGTCATTGCAGAAAATATGCATTCGTCTCTCAGATTGCGCAGAGTCCAAAAATATGTTCTTTTGACAGAAGATTGAACACAATTGAGTCCTAAATATCTTCTTTTGACAGAAAGCGAATGAGCATTCATTGTAAGTTGATCCTCAATTTTCTATTTGGATTTATGGAACTCGTGCTCCTGCTCCAACATAAGATTGTATTTGTTGTAAGATGCAAGTATTTGAGGTTGAAAGTGGAAATATATTTTTTCCTTGTATAACCTGGTGTGAGCATATTATGGTACAGACAAATTAATGTTTGTCTTCTCCTTACAATATAATAATCGATTGTGTCCAAAATATATCAAGCCTCTCTGCAAGTAATCTTTCCGATACCATTTTGGTTGCAGATATCAAATATCATCACCAATTGTCACCGTTGATCAGATAATTCTTCTAATTACTAATAACCCAAATTTGCAGCATAATGATGCAAAAAACATCAAATTGAAACCTAATTAATTAAATACTTGGATACTGAATGACCTGAGCATTACAGAACAAGAAACAATAAGGCTGAACATTAGCCGCCAACAGATTTAATATTTGACAAAATTAAAAGTTTGTAGCCAGTTTGAGCCACTGAGTATACAACATCAAAAGCAATATTCTTGACAGATGAAACAGTAAAATTCCAAAAAAACGTCTATTTTATTTTCAATGTTTCCTTGAACATGAAAAGATCATGTCCATCAAATGGCAATTGACCAGTTTCAACTCTTACTAAACCTACCCCCCTAATTGAAATTACATAATAAGAATTGGTTCAAGCCTCTGATTTGTACAGTTGCCTTTGCTAAGATTATCCTGCTCTCTAAACAAAACCTGAAAAGCAATTTAAGAAACATCGTCCATTAATGAAAGATACACTCCACTCCGCTCCACCATGTGACCCATGGTCGAAAGAAGCAGACAATAAAATGTCAATTACACACATCAAACAATTGGCATTGTGAAAATATGGAGAGTTCGACCATTCAAAGTACCATGTAATATTTGTGCATGAAAGGAAAATATAAAAAAGGGCAGAGAATAATTACATACCGAATATTCACTCCAGAATAACAGAGTTTTGTAACAAAAAAAAGCCTGAACCAGTCGAGTCCACCAACCCCTATGAAATAGCACAATGAATCTGAAGCTTTGCTCAATTAAGGAATCAGCAGCCTGCATTAAAACCATGAGTTGGTAATTCACAACATCAAGTGACAATAATTTCCAAAAGCAGTTCACATACCAGTTGCCATGTAAATGTTATTGGAACATTTTTTGATATTGCTTTCTTTCCAGATCACGTCTATCATTAATCTGTAAGAAGTTAAATCATTCATTACCCAATTGGCCATGAGTATATAGCAAAATCAAATATTACATATTTAGTTTAATCTACCCACCTTCTTCCAAGCAGCGGCAAGCTCTTTTTTTATTCCAGCTGTGATATACCAGATACAAATGTCAGATATCAGCCATGTTCAACAGATTTCATGTAAATAGCAGATTGACTTATCTATTAAAAATGTTTATTTTAAACAAATGTTTAAGCATCCAATACATTGTAATACATCCGTACGTGTAATAACTGTGTGAAGCAATAGATCACAGCAAAAAGTTGTCAGTGTATTTAAGCATGCACTAACCATCATTTGGCTCCAACTGCAATGCCTTCTTGAAGCTTTCAACAGCAGCATCAACATCATTAAGAGCCATGTGTGCCTAATGCAAAGCATAAGGATAACCACCACTATCAGTACACAAAACACAAGCAAGCTATTCCATCTTTACATATTGAAGGATGTCTTTTTATCGAAATTATTGCCAATAACAGATGCAAACCTGCCCCTGGCGGAACAAAGCTTTCACATTATTATCTCCTTCACGCATAGCAAAGTCTGCGTCCAACAATGCTCCTTTCAGATCACCCAATTTTAACTTACAAGCCTAAAAAAAAAAGCCATTTAAAGAGGTCCTTTAAAATTCTAACTAACAGTAATATCTCAATATATAACAGCTGTTATCATAATGCCAAGATTATAGCAATATAATCTCTGCATCTTTTGATTATAAAAAATAAAAAATAAAAAATAAAAAATTCAGACAGGCCCTATCACAAAGTCATGCAGATGGTTCCATCATGTAGCAGCATAGATAAATCAAGCTCAGAAAGCAAATATTTTGATGACAATATTTGATAATCCTCGTGCTCTAGTAGCAATCATTATACTAATGATATGCCGAGCTAGCTCACTTAGTATTCACCTGCAAATAATGATCCAAACAGTCTAAAAAGAAAAACGAAAACAAGAACTTACAGCACTGTTAGTGAATATCTGTGACTTTGTCCTTCTTAGAGATGAGCTCTTCTCTGTAAAGCATTAGAAGCAAAATGTTATTCATTCAGATGTAGTTCAAATAAAGTGGGTAACTAATGTAATTTTAATCATTGAAGCAAATAGCAAATTATATAGAGAAAACAGACTATTCACCTTCATCAATCCCATCTTTCTCCCAGCAGATATCCAAATAGCGTAAAGCCTTGCGATATTTTCTAAGAGCCATCTTAAAGTCTTGTTTCTGAAATCAATAGTTAATTTTATTAGCATAAGAATGTGCTGAGCTTAAAGAAGAGGGTTAACTCCAAGAAAGTTTGGCAGCCTGAGGTATCCATCATACAATGACACAATAGATTCTAGAAAAAAAAAATTGTTGAAAGGCACAATTAGGTTACTAAATCATCCTGCACCCTCAGTATGCAACAGTGAAAAATCTCTAATGTAACAAAGTCTGAAATCCATTACCTTATAGTGGTCATTTCCAAAAGCCTTGATCGAATCCACACCATCCATCCACCAGGAAAGTTCATCAGGACTCTCACTAAGATCAGCTGGCCAATCAGGATAAATGTCACCATCCCTGAAAAAATTAGATATCCCATCATCTGCCCCCTCAGGGATCTCCCCACAATCCGCAATTACAACATCAACAGTAGGATAATCACCATCACCAGTTGTGACATGCTCAATTGAACGAACAACTCCCATTCCTTTAACAACCTTCCCAAATACAACATGTTTTCCATCCAAATGAGATGTGCGTGTTGTTGTAATGAAGAACTGTGATCCATTTGTGTTTGGACCAGCATTGGCCATGGATAACATGCCTTTCCTCTCATGTTTCAATTCAAAATTCTCATCTTCAAACTTCAAGCCATAAATCGATTCACCACCGGTACCATCTCCTGCAGAGATGTCTCCTCCTTGCACCATAAAACCTTTGATAACTCGATGAAATGGACATCCCTGAAATACCAAATAATTAAAGTATAAATCAACTAAAAGAAGGTTTAACTTCTCTTCCCAAATGCAATAATAGATGCTATGCAAAGAAAAATTATATATTGATAGTGTCTTCAATGAGCAAGCAATGAAATTTTAAGTCTCGAGATTAGCTGAAGCCAAGCCTAAGCCTCAGTCTAAATTTCTTATAAGGCCTCATTTCTGACAATAATTAAGAAAATCAAATGCTAAGAAAAAAAAAATTTCTACAAGGAAAAGGCAACATCATCAATCAAACTTCAATCCCAAAGACAAAGCAAATAAGAAAACATAAATATAAGCGAAAATCAGACAATCCAAAGGACACAAATAAATAAACAAACACGAAAAAGTACAGTAATCAACATTTAAATTCATTTACTTCTAACAAAAGAAATGTTACCAATAGTTTAATGAAGCTATAATGACAATATCCTGTCTGCCATGTTATTTCACCCTGGTTCATGGCCAGAATCCAGAACTGATATCATATTTAAACATAGATAGTTTACACTAATTCAAAAAAAAAAAAATTAAAATGAAACAAAAAATACCCAGAAAATATTAATTTCTTTTCTCCAGGTCTCAATAGCCAAACAAAAAAATTATAAAAAAGATATAGGAAAAAACTAAAAACAAGAAATCTTTACCAAAGAAGACGATAAGAAATGCAAAATCAAAAGACTGTAATGCCCTTAATATTCTGAAAGGACCAACCACTTGCCGCGAAAAAAAAGTCAAAATTTGATAAAGGAATTTATTCAGAATCAAGAGATAAAAATCACAAGCCACTGAGCATCAAAGGACACCATCGTCTTTTCATCAAGAAAATCATGCACACATACATGAAAGAAAGATAGATACATACATAAATAATATCAATTATAGAGAAGAAGAAGAAGAAGAAGAAGCACCTTGTAATGGAGTGGAACACCAGTGTTAGGGCCAATGCCTTTCTCGCCAGTACAAAGTGCTCTGAAATTCTCAGCAGTTTTAGGAACGACGTCGTTGTAAAGCTCTACCACGATTCTCCCTTCAAGCTCTCCTCCTATGCTTATGTCCAAGTAACACCTCGGCCTGCCCATCTTTCTGTCTCTGGTCTCTGATTCTCTTTCTTTCTGTATTTATGTATGTATAAGTCTTCTAGAGACTTCTTTCTGTAACAGAAGTAAAACCCTAGAACTTCCCCTCTTAATAAATAAGTACTACTCCATATTTTATTTTTTAAAATAAAATTAATTATTAGTTAAATAAAAATAGAAAAAGGATTTGAAGAGTTGGTTTAAAGGTTTCTTCCGTTTCTCTTATATCTGCCTGCCCATTTGAGTTGTCTCTCTCCATGTTTTTCGGGACTCTGTCTTTGGTTATTTTGTTTTTTTATACGGTACTTTTTTAATTTATCCATCTGCCCCTTCTTTTATTATTATTGATAAAATGATGATAATATTAAGTATAAACAACAATCAAACTAATTACAATTAGTATTCTTTTTTTTTTTTATGAATTAATATCTTTATTTTTAGTTCAATAAAAAAAATTATTCAAAAAGATTTACTTAATGAATAATTGATATCATAAAAGAAACTATAAATACGAGGATGAAAGTATATTTTTATAAATATGATTTGACATTTATACAAAATTTCAAGCAGTGAAAAAGGTGGAAATAATCGATTTTTAGATAGGATATAGCTTAATTTGAGATAGATTGATTGATTTTAATTAAATAACCGATCTTGTTTATAAACTATTGTCTAGACGAGATTTAGAATGAAATTATTAAATTTATATTCAGAAAATTCAACATAGTTTCAAGAACTGAGCTGGTATTTTCTTCATTTCATGCACACTTGTAATGTTCATTATATTTACACACAGAGACTTATTGAGGCATTGTATGAGTTACAGCTATACATTTTCATTTATAAATAATATATTTTTGAAATTTATAAACAAAATTATTAATTTGTCCGTAACATTTGCTGGATAAGATTTCAATAATAGGTTGATATAAAAAGTTTTATATTTAGAAATATTCAATTTTTAAATATATACGTTTTATCCTTATCTTTCCATATACATATACTCTATATAGAAAAATTACTATATTTGAAAATTTGATTCTTGTTTAAAATAAGATATTTTAAAAAATAATAATAGTAATACCATTAATTATCTTTTTTCTTAAAATAATTTTTTTACTGAAAAAGGGAATTAAATGCTGTAAAAAATAACCCAAATGAGATCTGCAAAACCAAAGGATTTTTCTGGAAAATCTTTATTGTCTATCAAATATAATTAAATACTCGTTCCGTTCCGAATTTATAAACACACTTTTTATTGCATAAAAAATTAAGAAAAATTAATTATTTTAATTAGAAATATAAATTTCAATGTATTTTTTCAATTATATCCTTACTTTGATATGAGATGTACTTATTAATCTATTATTGACTTTTTTGCATCTACCAACATTAATAAACTATCTAAAGTTGGTTAATATATATTAAAAATGGCTAAACTTGGTAAATACTCACATTTTTAATTTTCAAAGTGAACATCAATAAATAATTGCATTGAAAAATGGAGAGTGATTGACAAAAATAAAAAAATTATTTTTAACCAATAATATTAAATATGAGTATAATAGAGATTTAATATATTAATTAACTTATTAAAATAATAAATTGATTATAATTTGGGATAAATATATATAAAAAAAAAGTAACTATCAATTAGAGATGGAGAGAGCGATTTAAACTTAGAATCTATTTCTTTAAGAAATTAATTTTTTATAAAAATATTAATTGCGGACGACCAAACGTCTAAAATCCCTCCACCATTAGTTTTAGAAGGAAAAAAAAAAATCCAATTCATACCATATAGAATTTTATTTGTTCTATTTAAATTAGATGAAAATATACAGTAAAATTGAAAAAATTTTTATGTACACTCAGTCTAGCACATTAGATATTGACTCATGTAATCAAATAAAGTCACATCAATAATTTGACACAGAGAATAAAGGCATTACTTTCTTTCTATAGATAATGACATTTCCTAATACCATTGAAATACATGTCATTGCCACTAAAAATGGTAGATATTTAAATTTTTGGTTCATCTTCAATAATCAAAAATAGGATATTGGATACATGTAAAATGGCCACTAAAAGAGGAACCCAAATGAGGTTATCACAAAGTGTCAACTTTAGTGGGCCCTTTTTGCTTTGTCCACGTAACAAGGGAATATTAATACACATAAATAATTTTACTACTTTGCTTTGTTTAATCCACGTCAGCTGTTTTGTTTATTTATTATGCTGTGCTTATCCTTAATCCACCTCCCTAATGGCTCCATACTGCCTTTTGACTTCAGATACATAATCTGTTTGCTAAATTTAATAAAATGTAATGTAATCAAAAATATTTTTAATATAACATTTATCTTAACAGTACATTTAATAATATTATAAAATATTCTAACTAATAAGAATGATAATATTAATTCGGTGTATATCTGATTCGAATACGATTAATCTCAAATTTGAGGGAATCCTAAAAATTTTTAATCTGCGTATAAACAAAATATACCCATCATAATACAACTGAAAGCCTATTCAAATTTGTAGAAACCGTATAGAATTGAATCATTTTGGTCATGATGGTGATAAATATGCATTCCTTTAGTGTGGACGAGCATTGCTATACGTTGTCAATAGCCAATCAATTTTTTACTCCAATTTCATATGTTCCCCGCAATCTATGGTTTTGACTTTTGACATATAGCATTCTCTTTTAACTTTGATCCTCATTAAACATATATGTAGGGAAAGGCAAAGAGTTTTAACTGTGATTAAACCTTCGAACCGGATTGAGCAATCCCCAGTAATAAGATCCGAATATTAGTGGTTTACAAAAAAATATATATATTAAAAAGGAAAAAACTTACTAAAACCAAGCAAAATCGAATCGAAACCAGCATGCTTTCCTCAATACACATAATGAATCTAATGCTCATAATTGATAAGAAAAATCTATATATAGAAAGCTCATATTAATATATGTAATGTAAATGTAAATTGGTTAATTGTATAAATTTTTGATATAAAAGAAGCAAAACATCAAGTTGTGTATCACCATAATTATTAATTTACTAATCTTTTGTAAGCTATATTTCATGTTTGACTATAGATAAATTGATTTGTCTTTTCATAATATTATTAATAACATCATAATATTAATATTAATAGTTAAAAATTAATGGAGTGAATCATGAAATTATTATCCTTCCTAATAACTACTAAAAATAACTTATAAAATTTTAATTAAATTAACTTAATTTATTAGAAAAGACAATTACAGGTGCCTACTGCTCAAATTAGGACTGCTCTCAATCATGTTAATAACAAGGGCACTGTCGCATTCAATTGGAAGTTGTGGTATGCATAGTTTATTTACACTATTTACCATATTTACGTACGCGAAAATTATATTTTATTTATTATAATGTTAATTAGATTATATTTTAATTATAACGATGTGTATAATATTGCTAAATTTAAAATATTTGTATATTCAAAATTTATATAAGATCAGATATTTAGAATTCTATCATTTTTATGTCATTTATAGAAAGAAAGAATTATTCCAAAAAAAAAAAAAAAAAAAAAAAAAAAAGAACGAGAATTTATATATTGATGAGTTACATTATAGAGTGTTCTTTCTTTTGACTCACCTAACTAAAAAATTCTTGCTCCTCGTGTTAATAATTATACTTGGTTGAAAAAGCAAGTATAATTATTAACTCCCTGGTGCCATTCTCAAATGACGATGATGATGAGATGGTAATGGGTTTTAGTTAAAGACCAGATGGGCCTTGATTCGGAAGCTAACAGAGCCCAGAGCTCACGTATAATAATAAATCCTAAGTTGGGCCACGTCTTATGGGCTTCTTCTGATCACTATTGACTTGTGGCATCCTCATATTGGTGGTGGTCTGAGACAAAAGCTGCTCACCATCACATGGCATATTATTTCCACTTATATATAAAGTTATTAGTTAATACATTACTGTTTCTAATTCTTTAGTTATTAACCTGGAGATAATTCCTCCTTGTGATTTCTGTAGATAGGGTTGATTAGAATCGACGGTTGTAATTGTTTGATTTTAATTACTAAGTTATTGTATTTGGTAAAAATTTAGTTAAAACAGTGTATTATTGTTGATTAACTTTTTAAGATAATAATTAAAATTTAAATATTAATTATTGCCCAATGAAGCCTTAGCCTTGTAAAAACATTTATCACATAATATTTTTAATGTAATTTCTGACCTTATTGCGCTTCGTAACCTGCCTTCTGTCCTCTTGATAGGCTTACTTAAATACCGTCTTAATTTTAATCCCAACATTGAAACACATGTGCTGAGTAAAAAGAGATTGAAATAGTAGAACATCTTTGAATTTAATAAACAATCATTAAATATTTAAAATGAGGTTTCTATCACATATATTCATTCAGTTCCATTAAATTTGACAGTTTTTTACCTTTTTTTTTTCTATTTAAATGATATTTTTAGAAAATTAAAATATTATTAATTATTTTATTCCAACTTTATCTTTATTTAAATATCTATATTAATTTTTGTCTCAATTCAATGAGCATGAATTAAATAATAATTTAATTAATTTACTTTCTTTTTCTAAAATTGAGATTCTTCAGTCATTTTTTTTAAATTTTTATGTAAAAGTCATAAATTGTGAAATTTAACTCAAAGAGGAGATAAATCGAGGATGAGTATTAAAGTTGGAACTTTCACATTCTTATGCTATTAATCACATGCAATATATTACATTCGTTTCATAATATTTATCATACATTTAAAAAAATAATTTATTCTAAAATACTTGTCATATTTAAAATTTTAAGGAGTGATAATTTTTTTTTTCATATTTACCCTTTGTATATGACCAATAATTATTATTTCAATTTAATATTTTTATTTAAAAAATTAATATTAAATTAAAAACATTTATTTAATAATTTATTATAACTTAAATAAATTTAATGATTTTTTTAGAGAACGTAAAATTTTTACTGTAAACATATAATTTTTTTAAAGAATATTAAATTTTAAATTTTTAAATGCGATAAATATTTTATATCGGATTACGACTGTCAGCTCAAATCGAAAGTGTCAGAATGAAGAGCATTAAATTATTGTTTAGCTTGGGGAATATCACTTCCAAAATTAGATTAATGGGCCAAATTCTAAAATGCCAAAGTGGCATGAGGTCCTAAATAAAATTGTCTGTTGTGGGTAATGAAGGAATGTTTCATTTAAATTACAATCTGTCATTCTGATACAGATAACAAGGAGGGAATCCAATGCAACCAAGTCAAGAAATAAATAAAAGATAACGAGGTTTGCAAAATAAAGAAACCCATTTCTCAAGAATCAACATATCCAGAACCAGAAGAACAACCATTCTTCTCAAAAGAAAAGAACAAAATAAAATAAATTCCAAAACCATGCTAAAATAATACTCCAAAAGTTAAGCTTTCAATAATTTAAGTTAGATTTTTTTTTTTTTTTAAATTGAGAGATTTTTTTTTTTTTTTTTGAAAGAGTATATTGAGAGATTAAGAGTTCAAAATTACAATTAGAATTAAAGTTTTCTTTTATTTCTTCTCTAAATTGTGGAGATTAGATTTTGTGGGTCCAAAATGAAAATTTTGAACTATTTCCCATATTCTTTCTTTTCCTTCTATTTTGCTAAATAATAAAATGATTCTCAAAAATTTTTTTTTTTTTTACAATTGAAATACATCAAACTTATTCTTTTTAAATTATTTCATTGAAATATTTTAGATTTTTTTTTTTTGAAGAGTGAAATATTTAGGTTATACTCTATTTTCCTAATTATATACATATTTATTTATTTATTTATTTTAAGTCTTAAGCCTCAATTATTAATTTATTATGACCATTATATATATGTTTCTATTTTAATAATTAAGAGAATAAAAACTTAGAAGATGATTTGTTTTTTTCGGGGTTATGCTTCTTTATGACAAGCAAATCAATGAAATTAACAGAAAACAAGAGCAAATCTAAAATTTGAACACCAAAGAAACCATTTTCACATACAAAAAACTAAAAAGAATCATTGCCCAAGAAACCCAATATAATATACCAGCAATCAAAAATCAAGAACCACTACTACTTGCATGTGATTTATGTTTACTTTGTTCTTGCTCTTCTTCTTTGATTTCTTGAGGCCCCGTTTCCTCTAATGGCTCTGCTACTGGAATATCAGCAGGTGGGGCTGGTGGTGGGTCGACCCGACCGTCAAGACAAGAAGAGCATTTTCTCTCTACCCAACCCTCAAAATCATATTGCCCATGGCCCATAATCCGACGACCCGAACAGAGACGGCCAACCATGCCGGCTAAGACTCCTAGGATGGTGATCACTGCTAGAACTGCTATAAAGGGTCCAACAGACCCATGACCCGTATGAGCTGTGTAGACTTGTTGGGTCACTTCCATGGGTGGTGGTTGCTGCTGGTCTAGTGGTGTAGACATTAAAAAATAGTTTATAGGACCCAATAAAGTTAGGGATTAGAGGGTTTTAAGGAATTCAGTTTCTGGGTTTTGTTTGTTTTGCTAGAAAATAATGGAAAAGAATTGCTGGAAATGAAAAAAAGGAGTGAGAAAGTGGAGGAGAGAAAAAGAATGTAGTGTTAAAAAGTTAAAATGAAAAAGAAAAGGAGTGAGAAAGTGTAAGCTGTCGATAAGCTTTGAGGATAGACATTATTAGGTTTTTAGTGTTTTTATTATTTTATTTGATATTTTATTTTTATGAAAAAGTTCTGGAAGAAGGAAGGAGAGGCAGAGAAAGTGAAAGTGGTGGTGAAAAAGTTTTAGAGAGGAAAGGAAAGAAGGAATGTCTGAGTTGGAAACCAAAGCCCAAGAAAAACCCTTTTCAAATTGAGAGAAGGAGAGGAGCTTTTCTTTATGACATTTTCTTCGCCTGCAAGAAGCTATGAAAAACTGCTTTGCTATTGTTTATAAATAGGAAAGCCAAAAAGGGCTTCATGAAAGTTATTTAAGCTTTTAAATAATCTGTAAAAATTTTAACTTTGTTTAGATCATATTAGATTCATTTATTAAAAGAATCTGAAAAAATTGAACTTCAACAATATTTTATTGAGCCAAATTCTTAGTATTTCACGAGTAAATTTTGACCTTATAGATAATCGGTGATCATTTATTGTTGTAACTTGATCATTCGCCGGTGATCACCGGTAACTATTCTATATAATATTCAATATTCTTATAGTCTTATAATAAAAATCTTAAATTTCACAATAAAATAGAAAATAAATTTTTTGTGGGTAAATTATTTTCCGCAACTTTAAAAGTGTTTTTAGTTTATTGCTTCTAAAAAATTAAATTGAATAGAATCCTTTTCAATTTGAGGATTTTCAAACATAGCCTAAACTTCTGAGTCCAATAGTAGCATTAATAATATGGAAACAAGCAATGCGATACAGAAGGAATCACATGTTCCCTATTTACCACACTTAGAACATGATTTGGACACAAGTTTAATAATTCTGCCATCCAAAACTGACAATTGGAGTTCTTGAGTTCTGTTTACTGTTGAAATCCTTTTTATGATACCAGAATTTTGTTGTAACCATTTTGTTTTCTAGTCAACTAAGAGTCCAAATTTATATTAAATAAACAAAAAAAAAATTAATAATTTTCGACATACACCGTTACACAACATAATTGTAAATTCACAAAAAATTTAATATTTCTTAATAGTAGTTCAGACTTAATTATAAACAATTCACAATTAAATGAAAATAAAGATTCATACGATCAAATTCCATTTAATTTGAGATTAAAGTTTGTTTTTTAACGTCAGTGCAGATTTAGTTTTGAATTGAACAAAATGAGAACAAAAAATTTATATAGAGATTGAAGTTCTTGTACCCCTTTTCAATATATAAAGAGAAATATGACTTTATATTTATGATTCGTGGTTCTTCTTCTTCTTCTTCTTTTCCTGTTATTTATTTATTTATTTATTTATTTTTGTTCTTCTTCTCTTTGTTTGATTTGCCTCGTGTAATATTCCTGCGAAATGATATTTCAATGCTCCAAGCAGAACACCAGGCTACATAGCCAGTGAGGCCAGACAAGACAATCATCATTAACTTGTTTTCTCTAGCAACGAGGTAGTTCACTTCTCATTAGAGGTCAAAAAGCTTCAGAATTTTTCTTTTTTTTTTTTTTTTTTCTTATTTAAAAACTCAAAAAGCTAGAAATTATATCTAAAAACTTTAAGCCAATTGGTCGAAGTTTCGTTTTCCCCTACTTTTTTTCTCCCCATGTATGCTAAAGTTTGCCATTGGCTGTTATGATGGGTAGCTGTCTGCGTTCACCAGGCAAGATTAGAAATTTCACTTCTCTAAAGTCTGATAATATTTACTTTTGAACTGGAATTTTTCCTCCTCTTTCATGGCCATAGCCATAGTCAACAAGTGCCACTGCATAGTAACATCATCATTTAAAACAGGAAAAAGATAACAGGTAAAGGAGCTAAATGTTTAAGCTTCCTAGCTGGTAGCCCAGGTATATGGCCGATCTTTTATATATATATATAAAAAAAAAACGAAAGTCTCTATTTTGAATTCTTTAATTATTAAAATTTTTTTCTTAATCATTTTAATATTTGACGTATTAAGAATCATAAATTATTAATTATTTTGAGATTTCAATTATTATTAATTACATTTTAATGTGAACTTTAATTCAATACTTCTCATAATATTCAATTTAAGATGATGCAATAGTTATGCCACTCAACTATAATATATCGGTTTCAACTATTACCGTTCTTCTATGAGAAATAATCATATTATCACCATATATGAACAATTGTCTTATGTTTTTCATCTCATCATTAAGAGATTATTGGGAGCGCTCATTATATTTTTAAATGCATCATACTGATATCACACAACAGCATTCATTAAAATTTTTCTTAAAAAAAATTATGTATATAGTAAATACATCAAATTTGTCTGTTATGCTCAGAAACAATGAAGCATTATCCAGAGTATTTAAAGATTGTGAAGCATATAAAAATGCAAAACATATATATGTGCACTAAAATTTTCATGTGTAGTTTTTAATTATTAACGTTATAAATAATTATTTGGGATAAATTCTTGAATCTTTGAAACCATATTCATGTAGAATAATTTATAATCCAATTTATAGCAACTGGGATTGAACTTTGAAGCCTAATTAGGTGTCAAAGTCAAAGAAGCAGTGAATAGAGGTCAAAGACTGTGCACAAAGAATCTAATCTGAATGGCAGAGAACATCTCTTGGTGATGATGATGATGATTATTATGACAGTTCATGATGGCCTACAATAATTTAATTTGGCAAATCCAATTATTTTTGTTATTGTAATAAATAAATAAATAGAGAGGAGGACTAATGGGATTGCACAAAGTTTGGTGAGGCATCTAGAGCCCTTTCTTTATATCTTTTTGGGAATCTAAGCACTCCTTGTCTATTTCTTTTCTGAGTCTATTTCTATATATTTCATTCACCACTTAGAAAATTTTATCTTTTAGTAAAAATTTTAGTTGACAAAGCAGATTTATTTAAAAAAATATCAAAGAATGTCTATCAGGCGTGGTCTGATTGGTTTTTTCACTTGAATGAGAAGTGAGAGGTTTTAAATTTGAGTTTTCTCGGCCACAGTTATTTTTACTAATTTGGTGAGTTAAGAGAGGTCTACCTCTTATTATTGTATAAACGGTGAAGAATCAAAATAAATGATTCTAATCCCAATATTAGTTTGGATTTTTTAAGAACTCCACTAATTTTGTACAACTAAGGCTAATCATGGAGATAATTATATATCCACGTCAAAGGTTTAAGAATCTGCCAATATCAAATTTCTAGTTCTTGAAATGTGGTTTCCACATTGATATCAAACATTAATGGCCACTTAATTCCAAACCAACAACTAACTAAATTATTTACTATTAGAAAACCCTTTGTGCTATTTCACTTTAGAAACTTAAATATACTATACATAATAACAAGTTGCATAAAGACATCAAAAGCCAATTTAACTAATTAATTTACAGCCCTACAATTCTTTCTAATTTGCCCTTTTTTCCCTGTAAGAACTCCAACATTGCCCAGTTTCACCATTGATGCTGCAAAATCATTAGAGAAAAGATATGGATATGAACTATAAGAATTAACCATCGCAAGAGTTCTTGAGTCCCCCATTAAGGCTTGATCAGATTCAAGAAGGCCAGTGTTGCTCACTAGATTAGTGTAATATGAATTGTCAAATCTGTAAGCACTTGCAGAGTCAAGAGGAGCAAGATTGCTGTTTGATGTGTCTTTGTTAGGGCACATAGTTTGTAAGTTTGTAAGAAGTGAAGAATCGAGTGCAGGGTCAGGCTTTCCAGAGCCTTTGAAATCGAAGAGCCTGTTCTTGAAGGTGAAGCATTGTGCAAAACCTAAAGTGTGTGCTCCTGTTAAAGATTAAAAAAAAAAAAAAAAAAAAAACAAGATTATCAGTATTTATGCCAAGAATCTGAGAGATCAATTGATAAGAACATAGCAAGAACCTGAGAGAACAACTACATCCTTTAAATCAAGACCATTTGAAGTGAATTTAGCAGTGATATTTGCTAGAGATTCAAAAGGAGAAGGCAAGTTATCATTTGCTGCCTTTTCGCTTGCAGTTAATCCATCTCGCCGGCCTAATGGAACAGACCAGTAAGGCCCTCCAGACTGAACCAACCGGAAAAATTTTTAAATAGTCAGTGGTAGTTGCAGATCCATCTTGTTACATTAATGTGTATAGAGAGAGGGAGATTACCAGTAGGACAGCTTCTCTTGCTGCAAGAGCCAATATGTCAGTGCATGAAACAGTTGAAGGGCAATATCTTTCAACATCTTCTTTAATACTGTCAATTACTTCAAATCCTCTAGCTGAGTTCCTGTTTGGAAGAGCATTTTTCTCTCCTTTCATTTCATTTGTGTCATCAAGAAGTATAGATCCATCGCAACCCTATTGATGAAGCATTAACCAAGAAAATTGAATTAAATGATGAAATTGCACCCAGCATGCATTACTTGTAAACTCAAGCTAGTTAACAAAAAATCTTTGCCATAGATTTTTTCAGCCCATTAGATATGCTGTAAATGAGCCAAGCAGCTCGTAAGTCACTCAAGATTTTGCTCGAAAAAAGCTCGTTCACAAGTTTAATGAGCTGATCTAAGCTTGCTTATGGAGCTCGTTTAATGAACAAGTCAAGCTCGGGATTTGAAATGAAGCTCGCAAGTCTCATTATGGAGCTAACAAGTTTGTAAACGAACTATATATATATATGCACAGGGTATACTGCAAATGAATTGAGTTTAGATTTTTAAACAATTCAAATTCGAGCTTGACTCATTTATGGCGCTACCATCCGAATTTTAGTTTTTTTAACACAACTAATGAAAGTAATAATACTAATTAAAATAATTAATCAGAACCCTAGTTAATAAAAGAATAAATAATGAGGTAATTACATTAACGAAGCAATCATGAAAGTGCAAACGAAGGATGGATGCAGCAATCCTAGTATCATTCCTGAGAGCTGCCCAAACACCGTACTTGACCATATTTTGCAAGCGAGGACATGATCTATCATAGAAATAATAATCAAGCTGGCCATAAGCAGAAGCAAAAGGACTCAATAAGTGATGGGTTAAAGACAATATCAGAAAGAATATTGGGATAGAGGTTAAGTGTGAAAATAGTATTTTAGCCATTCGATTTGCTTTCTGAAACACTAATGACTGTTGAGCAATGTTATTATGTATGTATGGGTATTTATAGTGATTTTTGTGTAAACAAGTGAAAAATCGAAGTGATTTTATTGGTTGAGCAAAGAAAGTGGCAAAACCACTATGTCTTTTTTAAGCCTAATGGCCATAAGGCTCAAGTTTCCTCCACTCACACTCAGATACACTTTCTTATTTCTTATTGCCGTTCAAATAACAGCTTGGACGGTAAATACTCTCTCAATCCTATAAAAATAAGAATACAAGTTCGATATTTAGAAAATATACTTTATAAAAAAAATACCTCTTTGTAGTAAGAGTTTTATAGCAATAGTAATGCCAAATTGTAGTGCTTAAGCACTCACACTCGCGTACACTTTTTTATTGCCATTGGAACAATGTACTCAAGCTTGCATTAGTAATTGCATGCCTCCAATTTGTTTAGGAATAAAATGTCATGTATTAATCAATAAGGTATTATTTGAAATGATAAATGATCTTAATTTCCATAAAAATAAGAAGAAGTTTGATCCCGAACAACGTCTTTTGCTAAAAGAATACCTCGAGTTATGGCAATAGTATTATAGTGCTTAAGCACTAATGTGACAACTAAAACATTTTTTTTAGAATATTTTCCATTGAGGAAGATGAAAGAGAGTTAAGAAAAGAAAGTATTAGGTAATCAAAAAGATGTGCGTGGACATGCCATAAAACAGGAAATTAAGAAAAAGGCAAAAGGAGAATTTACGCACTAATGTGATAACTAAAACATTTTTTTAGACTATTTTCCATTGAGGAAGATGACGGAGTTGAAAAGAAGAAGAAATTATTAGGTAATAAAAAAGATGTGCATGCACGTGCCATAAAACAGGAAAAAAAAAAAAAAAAGGCAAAAAGAGGAAATGACTAGGATATCATACTATAGAGAAGCACGCCCTTTACTAATCTGTATTGCGATATTATTAGGAGTGGAAGTATAAATGTCACTGTAATTTTGGCTGAATTAAGATATTTACAACACCACTTTCCTTCCCAGCATTACATATCAAATCAAAGCAATAGTTTACTCCTCATTTTATTATTATTATTATTATTTTTTAATAATTCTCAAATGTACATGTGTTTAAACTTAGATTTTCGATATAGATTGTCACGTCTTTAGTTTTTATTTTTCTCTTTATGAGGATTTTATTAATGTATTTGAATATTTTAATGAAGATGATTCTCCCATTCTCTATATAAATGAAAAGATTGCTTTCAATTTATACATATCACACTCAATTGATACTTTTAATTAAAAAAAACTAAACTATTAACACCCAAATTAAACAAAATAAAAAAAACTTAATTTCTTTATCCAATAAAAACTTATATTGTAAAACAAAGGAATTATAAATTTTTTAAAAAAAGATTTGTTAGTATAAGATTAAAAAATATTGATTTAAAATTGGGCCCAGGAAGGAATGGGGATATGATAGGCCATGCTCAGTGCAAAAAGCTAGGCCCAGGAAACATAGGAAAGCATTTGCGGAAGAGATATCCCACATCGGAAAAGAGAAACATACGAACACAAGAGAGTTTCTATATACTAGAAGGTCGTTCGAAAGCGTCCATCATGCAGCCGCGCGGTGAGCACATCGCGAACTATTCTTTCGCCTTTTACTAAAGAATACCGTGTGCGCGTCGCTGATAGCGGCATACACCAATTTTTGGAGGTTTGACTTTGCTGTCGAGCCCCATAATTCCAGTCAAAGATTTAATTTGAATAAATACACAAATATTTGGAGGGTTTGATCTTGCTTTCGAGCCCCATAATTCCAGTCAAAGATTAAATTTGAATAAATATGTACGCAAATACATTCAAAATATTTGTATATGAACTTAGAAAATTACATTTTTTTGAGGTACCTAAAATAAAAATTGATAACAATTGAATAAAAGCTTAAATTACAAACACAAAAGCTTAGATTATGAACCCAAACAAGGAAATAGCTTAGATTACAAATCCATCATTACTGGCAACCTACCGATAGAGGGTCACCAGTTTCCTAAGGTGTTGTAACCTTCTTATAGCCTTTTTGGACTTAAAAAAACAAGAAAAAATAAAAAGAAGAAAGGAAAAGCAAAAGATGACTACTGACACAAAATCACAGGAGGCTGTTAGTTATCTAACATTTTGAATCATAGGCAATCACAATTTTTATTAATCTGTGATGAAATTTTTATGGATAAATTTTACTGCAAAAAGGCAAATAAATATTCAAGCCTGGCCTGCCAAATTGTTGAAGCAGTTGGAGAGCGGGAAGAGGGAGAGAGAGAGAGAGAGAGAGAGAGAGAGGGAGATGTATCCCTCAAATTCATTATTGGAAATGTTTATACAAATTATATCCAACCCAGAACAACACGGACCATCAAAAATGTCATGCAAGGAAAAAAATATTGCAATCCCCGCATTGGTTGTCACAAGACACACCAAACTGATACTATACAATCTTAAAATTATTAAGAAACATCCATAATGCCTAAAAGAACTCAAAATCATATAACATGCCAAAACTTATTGGCTCCCATAACCAATTCTTGCTTCTCTAATTGCTTTCCAAAACCTCCAGTAGCTTCATAATAACTAATCCACTCAGTACTTAACTAATTCATCAAAATCAAAAAAATAAATACCCTTTTTATTCCAAAATTGTACTAGCCAGAGCTGGAGTTCCTAGCGGCTTTCCACGACCCATGGTGAAACCCCTAGTCCCATCAGGCATTCTTGGACCCCTTGAGGTATGTTTTGCAGATGCTTCACATTGGAGAGAGCAAACAGATTGTGAAGGCGGGGCAAGCAGCCCTCGCCCACCATGGCTTTGACCGCGTCCTCTCACCTTGCCACGAGTTCTTGCCCATCCTTTCTTCAGTGCTCCTGAATTTTCTTCCACCTAAATAAATTCATCATGTGAGATCAGAACATTAATGCCATATTATTTGCATAACGTCACATAAATGTATGAGAAGTAGACAATCATATACACAAAGCGGAGTCGCTTACATTACTCTCATTGACCGAATCTGCATTGTTTGTCGGAGAAGAATCTTCATTTGATTCAGGAACTGGTAATTCTTCATCATCCAAAAGGCCATCAAATTCAGACTTTCTGTTCTTGAGAACAGATTTTGGCTGGACAAGTTCACATTTAAAAACCTACATTAAACAAAAGACTATATGAAGAAGATATTGGAAATCATAAGCTTCGTTTAGGCATACTGAGCATCTGAGAAGCACCCTGACTCGAAGCCCTTTTCTCCAATTCCTCTCATCATTCAACTTTTCAACCTGGTGAAGTAACAAAATCTCATTTTCATTGAAAAGAGAGAAAAAAAGAGAAACTTACATCATAACATATTAACAGTCTGAACTTAACGTACCGCTTTCTCTGCTGTTTCTGGACTCTCAAACTCCACCAGTGCATGCAGCTTTATGCCAAAAGCAAAATGCACATGCACACGCAAACACAGAGTTCATAAGAAAATCTTCCAAATAGAGTCTTCATTCAAAACCAAAACATGCTTAGATTCATGATTACCTTGTTGCTCATGAAGAAATCGCTCTTAGTGCGTGAAGAATTGGATTCTTGGGGATGACATATTCTGATGGTTCTTACACTGATTATAGAAAGAAATTATATAATATAAAACAAAAATTACCTGTTTTATAATTTTTTTTTCTGAGAAAATGTGCTAATATACTTCGACAGAGAAACATAGAGCAATAGATTTTAACCTTCCAACAACACTAAATATTTTCTCTAGGTTTTGATGGGAGTGATCTTCAGGCAAATTCTCAACCACAACAGTACGAGACTGCAAAATGAAAAGAGCTTTAAATCAGCATTGGCAAAAAAAGGTTTTCATTCAAATCAGCATTTTCAAATCTTTATATAAAAAAGAAAGTCACCTGCAAGTCTTCTCTGTCTTTCTCAGTAAAAGGGATTTTACGTTTAACTTTCTTGCCATCTTCACTTACAACCTTAAACCAACACAACAAAAATTTGCAATGTTTAGAGACAGCTGATGATCAGTCTAAATTTTGCAGTTCTTTTGTTTCTATCAATGATAACAAAGAGATTGTGTGATTTTAAGATGAGGACTCACAAGTTTTAATGAGGACTGAAGTGCTTGGGCGAGCAAATGGTTGTTGTTAACAAGAGACTTCATTTTCTTTGTGGAAGCAATCACCGATATTGGTACTGTGGTAGTAGAGAGAAAAATTTTAAGTGAACTCTATCTAAAATCTCAAGGACAATTAAGTGCAATGACAATGATTTACAGGTTCATAAAACATTAAAAAAAAAAAAAAAAACAACGCTCCTCAATAATCCTTACCATAACCTTCAGGATCTTTACTTATGTGTTTTGACATGGATTCATTTGCAAGAAGACTCATGTCACTGAACTGATACTCCACCTGTTTATACACAAACAATAAGCGTAGGTATAATTTCAAGCCTATTTACAGATAATGTCCTTAAATTTTGTAGGTATATAAGTTTAGACAGACGATAACATCTGAGTCTTTGAGGATATATGTTCATGCTTAATGTGCAAATAAAAGGAAGAAATATAAATTCATAATGTTGTGCAGCAAGAAAAAAAAATTACAGGAAACATTTGATAGGAAAATCACAAAGAAGCATAAGATGTGAAAAACAAGGCCTTGGCAAGTTCGAATGGATAAGAGGCTTCCAAAAGATTGTTAGATTAAAAAGGAAAAATGTTATTTCCCCAACACTAGATAATCGCAGTTGATAGATACAAATAAATGCCTATATGTGTAATTAGTTGAATGTTGATCTAGGAAATTTTCTACTTACAATCCCTTTCCATACCCTTATCACTTTTTGCCAAACAGATTATCAGATAATATTTTTGCTTGATCTAAATGAATATTTCTTTTCGATCAACAAAAGGCAAACCATGATGTTGTAAAGAGACAAAGACAATCCAATATATCTTAATCCTACAAGGAATTTGATCCATAAACAATCTTTTTTCACATTCCAATTAACATAGTTGAGTACCTCTCTTGTAATTTCCCGTGTTCTGATTATGTTAACATAAATTTGCCAATAAATGTTAGAAAAATTCAAATCAAAATCAATCTTATCTCTAGGATTATACCCTACTATTTCATTATTCAAGAGAGAACCACATTCAAAGGCTATAACAGAAGGGCTAAAAACCAAAATTAGGTTACAAAATTTACAAACTTATGGTTAATAAAATAAACACAAAAATGAGGGCCAAAAAAATGTTGAAATGCAAAAAAGGACCTGTTTGAGGATCTTTTGGCGAAGATCATCAGTAAGAAGAGTAGTCTTGTTAGAGGAATTGGGCAAAGCAAGATTTGGATTAGAGATCAAATAGGCATGTGGGTCTTGTTCCCCGAGAAAGAACCAATCAGACCCAGTAGTGGCACCAAGATAATGGAAACAAGGATAAAAATAACCAGAAATAGGCATCTGGGTCTGGGCGGCAGCGGCAGCGGCGGCGGGAGAGGCAGCGGGGCTTGGAGAATGCGATCTAGGGACAAATTCAGGTGCTTGCGCATTGAATTTGAAGGGCGCACTATTACTAGCACTGCTACTACTACTAATACTATCACTTGTTGGTGTTGATTTAGGTTTTGATGTTTCTTTGATTTCAATTTGTTGATGAAGATGAGGAGGAGCAATTATGGTTTCTTGTTCCGCTTCATCTTGTTCTTGTTCAATCTTTCTCACAGGCTGTGCTTGAGCCATAATTTTTAAAGAAAAGTTTTTATTTGTTGTTTTGATTTCTCTCTATCTCTATCTCTCCCTCTCCCTCTGCCTCTTCTCTCTCTATCTGTGTTTTGTATCTTGTAAAACTCTTTCTCTCTCCGTTCCTGAACTTTAGTAACTGTATGGAGATATTGAATCCTAATTTCGCGCCTAAATTCAGATTTTTTTTATTTTTTTAATTCTTTTATTACACGAGACCGTTACTCCTGGGTTTGACCGGTTATTTGAGGTTTGGATTTTTCCCATTTGCCACTCTTTGCACTTTTCTCTCTCTTTCTCCCCCTTCCCACAAAATTGGGTCCACAACATCATTATTTAGTTTCTGTTCAATAAATTTTTTTTCTTTTATTTTAAATTTTAAAATAAAATTTTTTTGAGGAATTAAATTTTAAAATAATTAATTTTATATTACAATGCCGGTTGATGCAATGAGATTGGTCTTCTCATTTTACATGCAGGGTGTGAGGTCTCAGGTTCGAGATCTCTCGATCACAAGAGGTTCTTTCCCAATTTGGTGAGTTAAATGAAATGTTACTATTATTATATAGTTCACAATATTTTTTCAGTCCGTTGAACCGTCTAATGAATTTTATAATTTTCAAATGAAAAGGAGGTGGAGGGAGTTAAATTTTGAATCATTTTATTTTTCATGCATCACAATATGCATTCAAGTATTAAGTTAATAGTTTCATCCTAACTTATCATGATTTTAAATTCACATGAAAATGGGTTGTAAAATAGAAAATATATTTTTTAATAATTTTTAAAAAATAATTTAGTGCATTCAATTTATGTGCAAATAATCCACCTGCATTAATATTTAAGGCAGTGATGTGCTTATACATCATGCAAAATGTTTATTTTTATTATTATTCTGTATTATTTTTAGGAAATTTAAATAATAATGTTTGTTTTATTATTGTATTTCAAAGTCTTGAGTATGAAGTTTAATTATTTGTTACTAAAAAAACGGCATTTTGCGACCGACAAATCGATTGCAAAATGCCAAAAAGTCGGTCTCAAAAATCGGTCGCAAATCGGCGATTTTTTTGTAGTGTGTGTTTCCTATTGAATTTTAATGCTGTTAAAAATCTATAGTTTATGTACAGAGTTAAAATGTATAAATAAATGCTTTGTCATGTTATCTTATTATGTCCATATAAATCTCAAAGTAAATAGAAATATAGGAAAAAGAAGCATTAAAAATATTAAGAACTTAAAACTTATAGACTATCGGGAAAAATAATATTGAATATTTTATTACTTAAAAAGTAATATTAATTATATATATATATATATATATATATATATCATTGAATAATAATAACCTCATAAAAAATAATTTTGAAAATTATTTAAATTTAGAAAATTTTATCTATGCTAAAAAAATAAATAAAATTAAAGGAAAAAAGAAAGAAATTCTAAGGTAGCAAAACAAAAATCAAAGTCAATGGAAATTTAAATTTTTTTAGTATATATAATTTCATGTATTTTCATTGAATAATTTAAATTATAATCAAATTATATTTATGGATTTTTTTTAGCGATTTCCATTTCATTCGTCCCTACAACTATAACCAAAAAAAAAAAAAAAAAAGCATTAAAATTTTTGTTCCATTCCATATAGACATATATTAAACAAAAAAATAAAAATTCATATTTCAATTTTCATTCCATTCTATTCTTAGGGCTATAAACGAGACAAGCTGCTCATAAGCTATTTAAAACTCGATTCTGAAAAAGCTTGCTCGAGCTCGTTTGATAAACCTATCAAACCGAGCTCAAGTTTAAGTCATTAGCTTGCAAGCTGCTCACAAGCCAGCTCTATCGTGCCAAAAGCTCTCGAGTTAGCTTGATATGCCAAAATTAATTAAAATCTACGTTAAAACAATGCCTTTGGTTTTAATAGATTTTGAGCTAAAAGTTGGCTCATTTATGATTATCGAGCTCGAACTCAGATTTCTGAACTCACCAAAGCTGGGCTGACTTGTTTATAGCCCTACAATCCGCTATTCACAGCTCACTCCAAACCTTTATTTCCAATACTTGTGAAAATGGAGAGTTGAAAAGGCCTAGTGGGTTCATACAATGACTTTGATCCAATGTGAGCCAACTCTCCATATTAGAGGGCTTAAGAAGCTTGAAGCTCAAATATAACATATTAGGCTTCAAGTGGTCAAATTATTTTATGTGGGTTATCAAAAATTGGAATTGGGTTTCAAGCCCAAAAGTGAAGATTTAGGAGCATTTTATAATTGTCTTTTTCTTCTTTCCCTCATGCTGAATTTTTTTATCATTTAAAACACACGCCTGCCAGAAAATGTGAAGCTAACAATTACTCTACAATGGAGATATACTCATTCCAAATAAGATTTTGAAACACCATGCTTTGTCCAATTCATCATCAATGGCAAAGTTAAAACAAGAAAATCATAATAATAATAATAATAATAAAAGATCAGTCAAAAATTTTATGAAACTGGAGACACTGTCATTAGTAATAATCATAATCTTCTAGATAATTTTCACCATTCATTGTAGTTAAATGGGTAAAAAAAAAAAAAAAAAAAAGCTCATTTTAGGTTAAATAGAGAGCATAATTGATATAAAAACAATGCTTAAAATAGAAAGTGGAAAAAGTACCAATATACTCATATTGTCTGCCTTTTCTTATGATCACAATTCACCTTTCTTGAGAGCTTTCTAAAAATTAGCAAGAGTTATTTTTATTTATTGTTTCCTTCATCTATTTAATTGGATTAATGCTACACAATATAAATACAACCCTCTGCTAAAAAAAAAAAAAAAAAAATCCAAACCAACCAATAAATTTTGATTTAATGGTATTAATTAATAGTCTTAAGAGGATAGTATAATTAATAAAAAAAATAGCAAACAAGTGATCACTATAATAAATTTTAATTTAAACATTTTTCAATATTTTGACACTAAAAAAAAAAAAAAAGAATTGCATTTTTCAATAACCTTTTAAATAAGGTGTTGGTTGGGCTTTTTGCCAAATAATATATTTAATTTTTTGATAGCTTTCTTCCATTTTAAAGTTTCCTAATAATAAAAGACCTATGAAGAGGGATCATCATCTCTGGAAGGAATCTTCAATAGGAATATTGTTCCTTAAGTGGGACCAATTAATTGCTGCCATGTGGGTAGCTTAGCTGCTATTCTGCACATATTCCATTCTCTATCTTCTATTAAAAGAAACAAAATAGTCCCTTGGATTTCAAAATCTAATCAAGGTAATCAATCAATTAATTAATTAATTAATTAATTAAGTTTCTTAACCTTATTTAGAAGGACTAATCAATGAGAGGTTCCATCATTTTCACTCTTTCAGTAAACAATTTCAAATACCATTTTTAAAGTTACCTGATCAATGTGGGCTCCTTCATTATATATCTTGTCTGTAAGATTCTCTCTATTATTTTGTTTCAGAGAGTGACTGTTTTGTCATGCATGTATAGATATAGCAACTGATTGTGTTTTTGTTATTTATTTCAAATTTTTATTTTTTTAACAATAATAATTAGTGGGATACTACTGGGTTAGGTGAAAGGATAAAATTAACAAAAGAAAAAAAAATTATTGATTTTTAACAACTGTTCACACAAAATATCGAATCTAAGACCTTTGAAAAAATTATGTAATTAGCTGGAGAAGTGATTTAAATGGTAAAATACGTTAAAATTTACGAAAAAACTTTACAATGTAGGCGTAAACCGTGAAATTCGGTGAACTAAATTTAGAAGAACAGTAAGAGCAAGTGATTATTTGTATAATCTTACCAATTTTTATTAATAAAGACAATCTTATTCCAGAGTAATTTGAGATTGTCCACAATCAGAGTCACAAGAAAGAATATGAAGAAATATAAACCCTCCAAAATATTCTCACAAGGCAAGTCTGGATCCTGAATTGTCTTATTGGACAAGAATAACCATTTCTTTTAAGGAATTTTTATTCTTATCTTATAAAAAATAATAGTTCTCACTATGTATCATGGAGCTTAAAATACACCAACAATCCCAAAGTGGTAATAATTTTGACTATAGAGATTTAGAAAGAGACAACTTTGGATCCCATATGTCTAAATCTTGAGCAAAATGACAAAATTATATAGTAGAATGTGATAACACATCATCAGTATAATAAGTTAAAATCACAATTTAAGAAAAATAAAATACTTATTTTACTCACAAATATAAGACATTTAAAATTTTTTACAGCAGACAAATCAAGATATAGTCTAATGATAAGTGTATATACGGTTTAGTAATAAATCTAAGTTTGAATCATTTCTTCCCTAATACTAAAAAAAAGAAAGAAAATATATATCGATTAAGCAAACATATAGTTTAAAGTTTATGTATAGTAATTAAGGAAACAATTAATTTTCTATAATAAACCGTTCTTTAATTCATTAAATTACTATTTATCTCATATCATCAATTAAATTAAAAATAGTTAATGACTTAATGTGTCTAAATTTAAAAAAAAAAAATTCATTAATCACTTCTTAATATTTTCAAAGCACAGGTAGAGAAAGTAGTCAATGGTGGATGTTCGATTTTGCCTATTTCACAGGACATCCTAATTTGGATGCTTTTATAAAGATTCACGAGAATAATAATTATTATGCAACCGTAAAAGATGTTATATCCCGCTCGGCTAGAACCCATACTGCTGAGTTTTACAGCCATAAAGGATGGGATATCTGGCTTGGCTAGAAGCCCACACTACGGGGCTTCGCTTGGATGCTTTTATCTATTAGTAAAAAATTAATTAAAACTGAAAAATAAAAATAAAAAGACTGCCTATTTCTGCAATATTTTTCTATAGAAAAAGGAAATATGATTCCCATAAATAATAATAATAATAATAATAATAATAATAAAGGAAAAGATATGACTTGAAAATTCTTGAAGACCAATTAAAAACGAAAGGGACTATCAACATTGAAAATGAAATATTCCTAATTTCCAATTATAAATCCTTATGGAGACGGCAAAAAAACTACAAAAGACTAGGAATCTTACAATAATTACAGGTGGAAAGTTTTTGGCTTTCCTTCCAACCAGATGGAGAATTTTCTTATTTTATGGTTTTCCTCATCAGAAATCTACCAAATTTCTTCTTTTCTCCTAAAGCAAGTCCAAAAGAAGAATTTTAAGCAAGTCTTCAAGCAAACTAGAGTTTGCTTGAACTAGTGCTCCAAGAAATCCTTTTGATCTAAATCCATTTCTTTAAATTAAATTTCAAGAAAGGGTATTCAATTCCAATGAAGAATTCAGTAATTGACAAAGAAAAGTTTAGCAAACAGGAGTTCTAATAATTAATGACACTGGAAAAAGCTTCAAGGGCTGAGAATAAGTACTTCTTTGTATCGTTCCATGCAAAGATGGACGTTAGAATGCTTATATCAATTCCGAGATAATACAAAAACTCAATTTCAAGACAGATGGAAGCTAATCCTGCAAAATTTCACAGCCTCTCCACTCTCAATATCCCTCTCCATTATATAAAAACTTTTAGTATTATTTTTCTTTTCCTTTTTAACTCATATAATCCTCCCATGTATAGTTTTATCTGCAAAATTCTTGGTGAATAGATACACTCTTCTATACATCATCTTTTCCTGATCTGTGAATATGACTCTTCCAGCTATAGCCTTCAGATTTGGCATCCTCGTCGTCTTCCATGCTATCACCTCCTGTAGTAGAGGTTCCTCCAGTGTTTCCTGCCAACTGGAGGGGACCCTGAGGAGATCCAGACTGCGAACTGGTAGCCTTTGATGAGTCGCCATATTGATCTTGGGACACCCATAAACCCCCCAAAACAACTAAAGATTGGTTTGCAGGGGCAGCTGTAGCTGTTGGCATTCTTCGTGTATGTAGTCTGTATTTCTGTAATGGCAACAACGGTCTTCCATCAAACTCCAGAATTTCTCATAAGTAAAAAAAAAAAAGAAAAAAAAAAGAAAAAAAAAGGGAATTGCTTAAGCAATTTAAGCATTTTCTTTATTCTTTCTGATATCAAACAAAGGGATGCAATGAAAAATTGGTAACTCACTTGTAAATGACTCTTCACTTCATCATTTGTCAAGCCATCAACTTGCATTAGTTCTCTAATCTGCTTTGGAGTGGCAGCTGCAGAAGATGTCCATAAAATTCAAATTAGATCTTAAAAAAATATAGTCAAAGTGCAAAAAATTGAGACAGCTAATAAGCCCTAAAAGATCAATCAATTCTACTTTCAGACTTGGATCAGATTCATTAATATTTCCCATTCCAATCACTTATCTAATCTCTAATTCCTTGTTTCTAACCAAATTAGAAATAATATTGCAAACTTTATCAGCTTATATCCAAATCTTCAAACCATACACCTAGCTTTATAACTAGACTTGGATTAAACCACAAAAAAGCCATCAGCATTTTGCACATTGCGTCCATTAATTTTGTAATTAAGCAAATCTATGCAATTCTACACTATACAGTATCTTTATCTCTCATACTGAAGGACATAAAAGTTTCATATGAAATGAAATTTAGTATCATGTGCTAACCTTGAGAGCCTCCAAGTTGCTGTAAAGCATTGACAAACCGGCGATGCAACTCTGGGGACCAACACCTTCTCTGCTTCCTAGCAGTTTGTTGCTGAGATGGCTGTAGTCCATTTCGTAAATTTAATTGAGGATTAGGGGCAGAAGAAGAAACTGCTCTACTACAACTGGTTCTTGAACCTGTAGAGACAGATTCTTCCCTCAAGTTCTTGATTCCAGGAGTTAAAAGAGAAAGACCAGGAATCGGCAATTCCTCACTATTCTGATTATGATTCTTATTACTGTCTTCCTTTCTTGACAAACCAGTGTAGGTCTTAAATGGCATAAATGCTCTTGCTGCATTTCTGCTTTTACATGCTTGGAATGTGTCCTCATTTGCATACTGATTTCCTTTCTTTGTTGACTGTTCAAACAAAACAATAAACAGCAAAACAAATAGACAGATCAATTTCCATTTCTTTCCTCTTTTTAAAGATTTTTCAATTTGGGAACACATCGTACAAACTCAAATAAACTACTTCAGTTAATTTTTTTTCTTTATTTGGTTGTTCTGTAATAGTTACCTTATATTCTAGTTTGAGATTTTGTTTTGGATCAAAGATGTAGTCAGTAGAGGAATGTTCATTACTGTTCCATAACTGAACAGAGCTCATCCAATTTTTCTTATCTTTATAGTCTTTTTCCTTTTTGATTGGACTTTCTTCTTCTTCCTCCTCCTCCTCCTCATCACTCTTCTTCAATGGAATGAATTCTTCTAAAACTGGTCTATTATTTGATGTTGTACATTGCATTGACTCTGTCTTCAAAAATAGAATTGCTGCAACATAACAGTAAATAAACAGCCAAAGATAAGCATCATCAACAAGAATCATAACAAGTCGATTGATCAAAATTATCAAAATCAGAAAAAAAAAAAAAAAAAGCAAAAATCCCATTTCGCATACTTTCTCCATTCACAAAAGTAAGATGAAAACAACCAAAATTCATCAAAATCTCAAAAGCCACCGATCAAAAACATTCAAAAAATCATTTAAAAAAAAAGAATGAGATAAGTATTGTGATAAATATAAATTCAGGAGACAAAAACCAACCATCATTTAGGAGGAGCATGCAAAGGGGAAGCTCGCGTTTAAACGCATCGATCTTCCTCATTTCCTCTTCCAATCCCTTGACAAAACCATCAAGTTTCGAAACCTTTTCCGAAACGTCTCCGATCATCGAAACCTCCTTGAGAAAATCACTGATCGTTTTGGGCACATAAGTTGGCCTAAAATCCAAGCTGAGCTCAGGTGGAATCGAACCCATTTCTTATATATATGTATCTTAGATTTTCTCTCCCTTTTCCTTTCCTTTTCCTTCGTTTCCTTTCTTTGTTTCTTTCTTTGTGGGTTCTTCGCTAATGGATGCAAGTGTGAAATGAAACAAGGAAGAGATAGAGAAATGGCGAGATCTGCATTTATAGAGAGAATATATATATATATACATATATATGTATATGAAGTGTGAGAGAGAAGAAGTGTTATTTTTTTTCTCTTTTTCTTTTTTTCTTTTGAAAATCAAAATTAAGAGAGAGTAGAAAGGAAAATACTAAGCAACGCGAACGCGAAGATTCTGTTTTTGGGTTTTTCGGGTTATAAATTCTATTTCGCGTCGTCGCATATTTTATCTATAATTTTAATTTCACCTATTGCTGAGTTGACTCACCCTCCACACGGTTTAACTCGGATTTTTTTTTAATATATTTTTGTAAAAAAGTTTAATTGGGACTTTAACTCTCTATTATTAATGAAATGTTATTTAATTTCCTTTTCCCCTTTTCGTTAACTAAAATAATTTGAAAATTTTCTATTTTATTTAAAATTATATGCTATCGAAAATAATAGTTGATTTTTATTTTATTTTTATATTATATATTATTTTCGAATCTCACTAATGTGATATTCTTTTCCAACGCCGAAAAGAAAAAATAATAAATTTTAAGAGAATCATACTGATCTGAATTTTTATTAATTTATTTTCTTCTGTACTAACTAATTTTCATTAAAAAATAGATAAAAGGTCTAAGAAAGATTTTATAAAAAGAATCAGCTTACAAGTTAATAATCTATAAATCAAAATTTAAAAAGAAAATCCAATGTTTTCAACAGTAATTTGCAATATTTAGAGTTACTAAATTTTTTAGCTTTGAAAAAGTGACGTATAAATGCAAAATTTAAGTTTCCTGATTGAAACAGCTTTGTCAAATTCGAGACTGAGTTGAGCAAATTGGAATCTCCTGTGTGTCGTACTCGTACACCCTTTCTTTTTATTTATTTATTTATTTTAAATTGTTTTGGCCTTTTGGATCTCGAAAGGTTTTATTTGGTTAGAATAGAAAATGAAGAGGAATTTCAGACTTTCGATTGATAAGTCAAGTCATAAACCATAAGTTGTATTCACACAGTAAAATTATTATCATCTTGTAGTTTTATGAAAATTATCTCACATTAAACTTGAATTTTAATTAACTTTCCCATCTCTTAATTAAGATATTAAATTTATTATTTGTATATTAAGAGTCTGTTCCGCAAATTTGACTGTATTGATAGCTATTAGCTTATTAATATTTAACTCTCAGCTGTTTAAGTAGTTTTTTTGTAAAACACTAAAAATTAAACGTTACGAGTTAATTTTTTTATAAAACGCTATATTAACCATTTTTTTACAAAACGCTATATTAACCGTTTTTTTACAAAACGTTATATTAACCTCTAAAAATTGCTTAAAAAGCTATTGTCGAAAACGGCCTAAGTGAGTTCCCAAATCTCTTCTAATCAAAAATAACAAATATATATATAAAAAGTGTGGACTATCTTCTTGCTTTCTATAATAATGTGAAAAATATAATTTCAACTCGTCTAGCTTCCAATCAACTAAAAAAAAAAAATTCGACTTAATATTATGTGTGAAATTTTATGATTTATATATTATATTATTTAACACAATTATAATGGAGATTATTCGAAATTAAATGTTACTACAAGCAATTTATAAATGATTTTTTTCTCCTTTAATAATCATATTGGACCTTTTAATTTGAAGAAATTATTAAAATAAATTTAGGGAAAAAATAGTTGAATTCTGGGTTGCATTTGAATTTTCTAGATAAGAAT
Source organism: Jatropha curcas (assembly GCF_041381405.1). Classification (NCBI taxonomy): domain Eukaryota; kingdom Viridiplantae; phylum Streptophyta; class Magnoliopsida; order Malpighiales; family Euphorbiaceae; genus Jatropha; species Jatropha curcas. The sequence goes on from NC_143161.1 coordinate 5,253,873, forward strand.
GCCCATAGGGTATCAATTAATGCAAATGTTAGTAGTTCAAAGAAATATATAGTTATTAGGGAGATGCATTTTGCTAAGAGGTTAAAAATCGTTAATGCTTTACGGTATGCGAGAAATTAAAACCTCCTGATTATTAAAAAAAAGAGATATATAATTGTTATAACATTAAATATATAAAGTCTTTTTTTTTTTTTTTCTCCCCTTTGAGAAGGCTTACACCATATGTTTAAATGTGATGAATGATTATTCACCAACGTGGAATTTGTGCTAATCTACATCAAATCACTTTTTATCTAGGAATAAAAACTACCCCTCAAGAAGATGAAGTACTCTTTTTTGCACTTTTAATGCAAAACCTTTTCAATTAAAAGTTGCAAAAACAAAAGAGTGGTCCAACCATAAACCATCAAGCACCAAAATGTAAAAACAAAAAGTAAAATTAATAAGGTGAGATTTCTCTCTCTCTTTTTTTTTTTTTTTTTTTTTTTTTTTTTTTTTGTATTATAAGATTGGCCTTACATAAGAATCACCTTAGATTTTACTTTTATATTAATGTAATTTTAAATTTAATAGCTCTTATATAAGTTTAATTTTATTAGAAATAAATTCATTATTTTTATTAATGATAAAATTTAAACCATTTAATTTTATTTCAAAAAGTATCATTTAAATTTGTAAATTTTTTTTTTTAATCAAACAATAGACTTGGAATTTTGTGGGTATTATAGTTTATGAATTTTTGAAATTCATAAATTTACATTCTGCCAATTTAAATGACCAAAAAGTCATGCTTTAAAATCAATATGATGAATTAAAATTTTGTTATCTTTTATAAAGAATAAAAGTGGTGAAAACACTCTCTTACTTGTCAATAATTTTAGTCTTAACATTTTGAATTAGACAAGTTAAAAAAGAAAAAAAGAAAATTCTTGAGACAGTCAAATTGACTTTCCCTAATGTTGTTATTATTATATTTGATATCAAATCTTAGATTAAAGTAAGAAAATGGGCTTTACAGTCAAATAAAGGGGAATTATTATAATTTTTAAAAAAAAAATCCCTTTTTCTAATGTTTCTTTGTGGTCTAAGACAAGAATCATTCATTTCCTTTAAGGGAACAAGAGAAGGCCACCAAGGTAGAATGTGGAGGCAAGGCTTTGACCAATATGATCCTAAAACTTGCAAAAATTAATAATTTTTTAACCACATTTTTTTTTATCTTAACCACTTTTCTATCTCTAATTTATTTTCTTATTACACTAATAAATGAGATTTTTTTTTTTTTTTTTTGGCTATTGGTAAGATTCTTCTATGTTGTTGGAATAGGGACTTTTTCTCAATTTCAAAGGGAATCACTACTTTTTGTAGCTTATATGGGTTAATTGGTGGATTAGAAAATTTTGTTCTTTTGATGATTCCAAAAACCTCAATTTAATGGTCACCTTTGCTCAAAGGTCCACATGCCACCTAAGGAATCTTTGTTTTTGCATAAACATTAGTTGCCTCTCTCTTCCATTTTATTTATATAACTCCAAACAAAATGGGAAAAGATACCATTTTATGCTTGTCTTTCCTATTGTAATTGTAATGGAAAATCCCTCCTTCTTATCATTTCTCTCCAAAATAGCAAATAATTCTAGATTTGATTTTCATTTTGTGTGAAAAATTTTTTGAATAGAAAATGACTGTCTGTAACTTCAAATTTTAAGACTAATTTACCGATAGAGTTAGATAAAATTTTGATAAGCTAGTGAATAATAGAGTTCTGCAATATTAATTTTAGACCTATAAAATCAAAATATGAAATATTATGTTCACTTATCAATAAATTTGTATCTAATTTTATTTAAATATACTATTAGCAATAATAATATTATAGGTTTTTAATCTATCCTCAAAGCAATTTATTACTGACATGTGTAGATATATATTAACACTAACATATGATTCATACTATTTGTGAACAATAATTATGAGCTTACAACAATTATAATATTTTTTTTTCTTGATTATGATCTAAAGTTCAATATCTTGTTAAAATGATGATTGAATAGTTAAATCTATAATTTTTTTAAAAAAAATTTGGACACAAATTATTTTAATAAATTATTCTCCAAACACAATTCACTTCTTTTATTTTATTCATTGGGAGACCCAATGGATCGAAATAGTATTGCTAACTTATCAAATTAATAAAAATATTTGTAATGGAGATAACTCGAACTCGAGATTTCTCATTCTTCACATAAATAAGAAGACTAATCATACCACGTATGATTGAGAATTCACTTATTAATTTAATATTTCATAATTTTCACAAATTAATTAATTATTGACCTAAGATAAACATTAACTTATTGACTTGGTAAGTAATGATATTTTTTGAAAGTGTAGGAAGTAAAATAAAAATCTTTGAAAAAATTGGTATTAGATTCCCTTTCAAGAAAAGGACATGTCAGTGGCTGATTGGACAAAGTTGATCATTCAACACCAACCTCAAAAACCCATGTTGGAGATTTGTCAAATTGTTTAAGCTTAGAGATGAGGAATCTTGGGTGATGTGGGTCCCAATTTTCGATATTGCCTGATATTTCAGTAATGTAATGTGTTAAGGGAGAAGAAGAAGAAGATGCTCCTTTTTCAAACCCACCAAAAAGGACAAAAGCATTTACAGCCAATTAGATTCCTTCTATTTCTCTTCCATAGAATTAAGAATCTCTCTCCCCAATCAAAATTCAATCACTTAAATTAATTCTTCTTCTTTTATTTTTTTAAAATTTTTTTTATCCATTAGTGCGCCTAATTTACATATTGAGATATGTAAACACATGGCACTGAGTTTAAATAAAAATTATGACTTAGAGATAAAATTTATCTGAAAATACAATAAAATTCTATTCATCCAACCACTTTTTATCACTTAAATTCATTATTCACTGACAAATAATTAATTTATTTTATATATAATTTTTTAAGATATTTTATTATTTTAATTTCTATCTGAAACTATTGGATCCACATCCACTCCGGGTTCCCGCATCTCCATTAGTTTTGTCGGATGCTTCCACTCGAAGAATCTTTTGAGTATTTAATGTGAATTTCCCAATTTAACCTTTATGTACTTTTTTTGTCGGATTAGGATCTTACGATCAGGGGCAACCAGCGCTGCGTTGCAGATTTTATTTTGAATTGTGAAAAGAAAAAGAAATAATTAATGAGAATATTATTTAATTAATTTATTTAAAGAAAGGAAATTTTCTCTACCAAAAAGAAAGGTAATTTAAGTGATTTACTTGATAATTTTAAAGTCTAATATGAAATAATTTATGGGATATTTATTATAAAATTACAAATTTTAACAAAAATAGTTTTTTTTAACTGAATTTTAACAAAAAATAGTTGAAACTTATATGTATAATTTTTGCCAAAGAAGCTAAAATTGTCAAAGAATTTCTGAAGTCGTCGTTCCTATCAACAATGTCTATATACGCGCGCGCGCGTGTGTGTAAATTTTGTGGAATCATTTCAATATTGAAGTGCAGTGGATGCATTTTAGCTAATTTTCCAATTCCTAAAATTGATTGATAGGTACTTTCCTACAATAGAATTTGGACACGTTTAATTTTCTAGAGGCATGGATAGGGGCATTTTAGTAAGTTAGGTGCAAGGCTTTCCCACTGTTAATATTCTATCTAAGAGCAGTCAAAAGGGAATAAGATTCTCTTAATGCAGCCTCTAATGAAAGTAATGATGGCATAGAATAGAATTGAAGCCAAAGAAAACAAATTCATATATTCTAAAAATATATTTAAAATGAAAAGTTTTGGTCAATTCAAGAAAAACTTAAATAAAAAGGGACAACGTTGGCTTCACCAAGTAAAATGGTAATTAAATTATACATACTCCATGCACAATGCCATAATTTTTAATATGATGCTATAAGAATCCAACAAATGGTATATATACATGTATACATATACGCTTTTGGTATTACCAATTTACAATGCATATCTCTGTGCCTTTTTTAAACATCAGACTATTCTCATTTTTTGGAGTACCTCATTATTCGTTTTCATAAATAATATTATAGAAACCGTCTGTTAAACTGAAAGGACAGTATCAATTAAATTGTTCATTTTTATTAACTTGTAATTTTAGTCTTGTGGCACTTTAAATTTTGTGAATGACCTATTATACATTTGAACTTGTAAAATTTGGTAACAAATATGTATGTATTGGAGCAATTAATAAAAAAGTAGGGTTGGCAAGCAATAAAATAGTTCAATCATTTTCACAGAAGATTTTAATCCAAGCAAGCATTATAATGGTGAAAGTTATTTATTCCTTGAAATGATGTGAGCAAAAACCTTTCATCTTGTTGGATCTGAATTTTGGAGCAAAGAAAATATAAATCAAGTTTAATTTTTTCTTTTTAATTACTTTATTTATATTATTAATCGGGAATCTAATATCACAATTGACAAGTGCATTTAATTAAAATGATAGCAATACCATCAAATTATAGTTTAAAAAATAATTATGCAAGTGACATTTAAATGAAAAATTAAAAATTAAAAAAAAAGAACTATTTTAAAAATGCTTTTGCCAAGAACAATGTATACTTTATTAAAAATTAGTCAAAATAATATAACAATTGATCATATATATGTACTTTCGGATTTAAATTATTACATTAAGTATTTCATGTGTTCTTCACTTATTTTTGGCAAATATTTAAATATATACCGAAAAATTAAGTAGTTGAAGGGATTAATTTCATTTAATAAAACATGAAAAAAAAAAATTCAGCAACGCTAGATAAAATTATAAGAATAATAATTTTCTGATGTACTTTAAATTTATGCAAAGAAGAGATTTAATATTGATGCGTATAAGCTCGTTACTAATGATGTATCTTCAATCTTATAAGAATAAGAATATAAGTTTAATTGTCAGGAAATTCACTGATAAGACTAAAAATTTCTACGGTAGTCCAAATGAATTAACACTTTGTCTTCTACTAAAAAAACAACTTTTGTGAGATTATTTGACACGATAGATTTATTTATTTATATTCTCTTTTAATAGTCCACCGTAAATTTGACTAATTTTCGCACAATTTCAAATAATTTTGATAAGGGATTCACTAAATGGACCATTGGAAGAAAGTAAGAGACCAAATTGATTGAATTTGGATCGAAGGAAGAAATGAAGATACCTTATATAAGGGCTTTCGAAGAAGACATACAGAAATCCTTATCACCATTAAAGCATCTTTCACGTGATGACAATGTCTCTTAATTGTTCGTGGCATTTGTATGGCCCCTTCTTATGAGGGTATCTTTTGTCCCCATTTATTCTTTTTTGCCCTTGTCAAGATGGAATCTTTTTAAATAAAAATGGAAGAGGATGTGCAAATTTAACAGTTTTTTTTTTTTTTTTTTCCTTGATCTTTCTAAGGCTGTTCTTGTCATTTAGGGTTTTGTTGTCTTTGTCTACTTTTAGGAGTTGGTGAGTAGCATTATTGTTTTTTCATGCTTGGTCCTTGCAAAAATTCCACTTTCTTGGTCCCGTTTATTTAACATCATCATTTTTTCTTCTCCTCTTCCCTTTTTACATCTTTACCCTTCATCTTCAACTCTTTTAGATACACCCCCCTTCCAACTTATATCCCATAGGCACCCTAACCTATCAATCTTTATTAGAAAAATTACAATGGATTTGTGTGATTTGTAAAATACAATTAGTTCGTTTCTGTATTTTTTAAAATATATTAATTTTTCTCTATATTTTACTTTTGTTATACTATTATATATTTCTATTCAATGTTTATATCTTTTCTGTTAAGTTAACAAAAAAAAAAAAAAAAAAACACAGAGGTAAAACAAGAGATAGTAAAATATTATACTAAAGAACAGTTCCTATAGCTTGAAAAATACAACTAGTTTATCTATGTATTTTTAAAAACAAAAGGAGTATTTTTGTCATTACATAAAGTACTTAACGAAAAAAATACACGAAATGATCTTATAGTCTAACGGAAGTAAACTATAAAAACATTTTAATCTATTTCCTGAAAGACAAGAATGAACTAGTTATATTTTACAAATTATAAGAATCGTACCGTAATGTCTTCATTTTTATTTAGAACTATTCCATTTAAATAATTGAAACTTTATATATCTTAATATTATTTTTAGTAGTTCAATAATCGAACATCTATTATAGTATATATATTGAGGAATTAGTCAAACCCTAATGTACAACTATATCTCATTTAAAGGGGTTTAATTTTGACTATGATGATATCCTTAAGACATTGATCATAAGTATGGATTTCTTTTCACATTACATTTCTTGACTCTTTCATTCTTTGACAAAATTTCTTCAAATTTGAAGAAAAATAATAATGAGTGTATCAAAAAGTACTTCATGCGCATCTTCAACATTTCTTTAGTGTCTAATCATATCCAAAGAGAGTTAAAAATTTGGGTGATTCCCAAACTAAATTATGACATGACATCTATAGTACTTTCAAAGATAATACATAAGAGATGGAGCTGAGGCAACGCAAGCATTTATCATTTACTAGAGTTTCAAATTATATAAAATATGAGTAATTGCAGTTGATATATTTTATTTATTCGAATGTAATTTTGGAGTTTATTTGCTAATATAAAATTGAGCTTATAATAGTCAAATAAATAAATTTACCTTTTTTTTTTTTTTCAAAAGATTGTGAATTTGTGATGTGCATTTTACATGAAACTAAACAAAATTCTAAAACATTAAAAAAAGGCTTTTGTTATGTGATTAGATAGGTATCTTTCTTTGAGTTGGTAGTTCTTTTTATAATAATAATAATAATAATAATAATAGTAAATAGGAATGCTAAAATGTAGTGGCTTATTACTTAGAATGCTAAATTTTAAAAATTACTTAATATTGTTCACACAAAGTAAATAGCTTCGGAAAAAAAAAAAGAAACACAAAGTAGATAGAATAAGAAAGATAAAACATTAATTTATATTTTTTGAAAATTAGAAAAAAAAAAAAAAAAAGACAAGGCATGTTGCAAGAAACTAAGAAAGGTGAAAGGCGTGAGCAGTGTCGGAGAAGGCGCGTGGAAATGACGCAGCTAATCATATGGTGGAGAGGAGTGGGGAAATAGGAATCGGTTCGCCGCGTATGAACGGCGGAGCATTGAACAGATCGAATATTAACGGGGCCCCATCTCAAAAGATTCTCCCTATTTTCTCCAATCTGGTTCACATTTTTTATTTTTCACATAAATCTCCTACTTCTCGCTTTTTCTCTCCACCACTGCCCTTTTCTTTCACTTGTCCTCCCCTATTGTCCTTTTATTCAACCATTATCCCAACATTATATTATTTTTTTATTTAATTAAATTTTATGTACAATTAAATATATATACCTTTTTATATTATATTTTCTCTTAAGGGCCTAATGCGGGGCAAGCAAAATTAAACTCAGGCCAATTTGCCGAGGATTTCTATAGTCTTTAGCACCAAAATAAACAAAAATATATATCATTGAATGAAAAATTCAATCACTCTAAAAATAAATCTGAACAAGTAGCCACAAATAGACTTGTGCAACCATCAAGTTGATCCAAAGACATTTCATCATAACCTAAATCCGAGTCCAACCAATCCTAAACTAGTTAGAACTGGGGTGGCCAAAATCCGGTTTTCAGAACCAGAATCGTAGGTTCCAAACCGGTGGGAACCGGAACCGAAACCCATGAGAACCGAAACCAGTCCGAGTAGGAACCAGAACCGTCCGAATCGGTTCGATTCCGATCCCACCAGTTTTAGAACCTTGAACCAACGGTTCCAGTTCCGATAAGAACCATCCGAAACCAGTCAAAACCATTCGAAATCAGTCAAACCGGTCAAAAATCCAGCCAAAGAACCAGCCAGAACCATCGATTTTAAAACTGTTAAAAAACCGAAATCAGACTGTTCAGTTTAAAACCGTAACCGAAAAAACCATTTATTTTCGATTCAGTTTCAGTTCCAAATTTTTTAGAACTGGAATTGGCAGTTCTAGAAACCGTAGCCACGTCTAGAATTGACTATATGAACCATTTATTTCTCTTCTGCTCTACTCATAGCTAACTCTGCCAATATGAGCTTAGAAAAACATCGCTTGTCTCGGGCCCAGATAAAGCAGGAGGGGTCTCGACAGGCTGACAACCAGCATAAGAATAATCAAACCTCAATATGAATCTTTCGAATGAGAATCCACTCCGAACGAAAATTATAAATGATCTCCTTTAGAGAATTGGAATAAAACCTAGCATATTGAGTGTATGAACATGACAAGCTCTAAAGGATTTGTTGGAAAAGAAAGAAAGAAATAAGAAAGGATAAGGAGAATCCTCCATTACCAAAGTGAAAGTCTAAGTCAGCATATCTCAGCAAAGAAGATAGGGCTAATAAAGATTTCAACTTTGAAATCGATAATAGTCAAGACATGACCAAAAGTTTTCACATCTTCACGTGAACAAGAACATTTAACATTTCCATTCAACGAAAAAAAAAAATCTCCCATTTCTGCACCTGAGATATATAGAGACAAATGCATTCTTTTTACACCATCCATGCCAACTTTTGTAGGGCCTCCACAAAAGAGTATTCTTTATACTTCCCACTAACTCTAAAGAAGCACACTTCAAAGTTCAAACTGTGGCTCAAGCCAAATAAAGAGAGGATGAGAAATTTTTGGATATATTATTCAGATATATAGAGAGAATATATTATATCCACATCTGCTCAACTAGCAAAATACTCTTATATCCTACTAACAACGGTCATAAGTTATAATCACAGGCTGAACACAAAACACATTTCACGTTCTACAAGTACAATATCCAAAGTTAAGGAGTTTAATTGTCTCTTTTGCCAAAAGAAACAAATACTCTTCAAAACAAACAAAATTTGGAAAGTTAAAAAATGTTTTATGTGCATTACACATCATTTCATATCTTTCTTACACCAGCACTTGTACCTAGAGATGCAAAGAAAGTTCCCTTATAATTATATGCAGATTGCTCTACAAACAGCAGCGCTACATGACCATTCATCACTTCATGCAAATATTCAAGCTAAAAAATACTGAATAATAGATGGAAATAATACAAGAGCCTGAGCAATAATTTAATAGAAGCACCTATATTACTGCTGAAGCTGCTACCATTCGTTTGCATGTCTAATGAATGATAAAACAGAAGGCTCGCTGTGAGGTAATATCCACCCATATAATGAGATAAGCACAGCTTGGCGGCGAATCATCAGAAATACAAATCATTGGATAAAAATCAAAATGAATTTAGCAGCTTCAAAAAGGCCAATACATTAAATCTAGACACTTCAGCTACACACTTAGCATTAAGTTGTGTGTTATAACTTACTAGGAAGTAGGAAAATTATAGCATTTGTACAGTAATCAGAAGTTCCATAAACGAACTTGTTAATTTTGGCATCAAAGACAAATGAAACACGCATACAGACTTAAAAAAGCACACAAGTAGTTCTGACTACTGGTTAAAGCCCAACAATTGGACAACAAAAAGGACTGGGGTCAAGATTCATGTTAGAGAAAAAATCATGTTGCAAAGGGACAAACTGGAATGAAAATTTTCTGAACTTGTGGTCCGTCGCTCCCTTTGATAAGGGAATGCATGGTAAGGTAAATTGCCTTTTGATATTGCAATTTTACCTTTAGGCTTTCTAAATTGCCCATAAAATTCTGAGAGATGTTCCCATATTTAGCTGGATCTTGTATGGGAGGCGGACATCCTTGGACTACTACTATACAAGTCAAATTGATAAATAAAATTCACCTAGTGGGGGGAAAAGCAAAGGAAACCATAAGTGATGGCACAAAGAAATATTTTCTGAAAACTATTTCCATTTCTTGGACAAGAAGCATACAGGATGCCGGCACATATTGAAAGTATGAACAACTCTAGCAAAATTGCTGCCTCCAATGGGCTTACAATATGTACCTACAACTCGCTCACTGTTCCATCTTGATGAAATGAGAAGTCAGAAGCTTCGAGACTGAGAAGCCATTGAATGAGTCAACCTCAAATAGTTCTTTTAGTTTATCATCACAAATGATTCTCCTCTTATCAGATGGATCCTTTAAAAAGAGTCAGAAAATTTTAGTAAGATAAAAATACATGTGCTGAAATCTGACAAGATTCTAAAATTATACAAGTCAATACAAAACTCGTTATTTAAGAAATCTATATCAAGCAATTGCAGATGATATATCTATAGAGATGATCTAATGAAGAATAGGGGGAACAGAACAGTGAATGTTTAATAGATGGTCCCATGCAAGTTAAAAAGAACCATTTTCAAAGTGACCATTTTAAAAAGTAGTAAAAGGGTGACAAGATCAGCCACCATAAAGTATAGTAGGCCAGGCATATGAAATCAAGCTTCCTTCTCACCTACCTGGTCCCAGGTTGATTTCTGATTTCAGTAATAGATGTGAGCACTTCACATGTACTCAACAGGTTTTACTCAGATTTCAATTTTTTCCTCTTTTTAACATATCCTTCTTTAGGCACTTGTACTTCCCATTTCTCTTCATACCCAACTTCACTTCTGTCATCTCACTTTCTGTCTACTATTTTTCTAAGTCTTTTGGGATTCAAGGGGAAGGAGGTTTTAGAAAGGTAGCCAATTACTGGGTTATTAGCCTGGTGGCTTGACTTCATTGTAAGGGTACATATTTGGAATTTCAAACAGGGTCAATCTCTCTACTGATAGAAACTAACCAAGCTTGATCTGTTTACAAGAAATAAATAAATTATTATAGTGAATACAGATAGAACAAGCTTTCTTGCATGTATCAACAATTATATCAAGAAATGTACATTCCTGATTGCACAATCTACTCTCATTATGATTATATTGTTAAATATCAATATGTACAATGTGAGCATGCCAATTACTGGAGAAGTCAAATCATCTAGTAAGCAGGAATTGAAGTAAGATAATTTGATCCATTGATCCCCAAAAAAGAAACTGTCTTCCATCATAGAATGATAAATGGCATAGTAATGAAAAGTCACATTTATCATTGCAAAATAGAGCACCAACATATCATCAGTTTTATTTTTTGAAAGGAAGACCGAGAACGAGCTAGATGTTGGATTATCCAATCTATTGGATGCATGCTTTGTGAAATGACCTGTGCATGTTTACCTCTGGCAACCATGTCAAGTTGGTAATTATTAAAAAACATTCCCCAACATTTTTCTAGTCAGGCAGATCATATACATAGACTAAGATTCAATATAGACACAATTCAAGGTGGGGCCAAGCTTTATACAAACTTCCTACACACCAGGCTCACTCATAATTTCCATCATGTAGTACCCTTCAATCATTATAACTTATTATCCTATGCCTCAGAGATATTGCTGTCTTTGTATCAGTAAATTTTTGTCTTTGCTTCAACTTATTTCCAATCTATGTTGCCTAAAATTTAATCATTTCCATTTCAAGGGTCCACTAAATAATTAACGTATATGGATGGCTAGTCAGCAAACTCAAGTTAGTAAAAATGCTCAGCATGTGCCTGAAAGATTGTCCATTTTCCCTACATTCACTTTGATTGAGGCTCAATTTTTATTATATATGCATGGGATTCCATTGAAAACGTTTTAGCTGAAAATCAAAAGTACTGCACTTACACAGTAGAGTTTTATTCAGGAGAATAATGGCGACATACCTGCAGATCATTCTGTTTTATGTATCCCCACATTCTCTTTACAACATCAGCTCGAGATAATTCATTTTCACCAGTGCCAAAAAATTTTACAAGAGCATCTGAGAGTGGAAGTGGGGCAAGAAGACCAGAAGCTCCTTTCTTCTGCCGTTTTTCTTTCTGCTTCGGCTCATCTGAACCTAAACAGCATAATTATTACAATATCATCACTAGAAGAGTACTGACACATTTTTTATTTTCTTATCCGAGTAGCACATGCCACGCTGATGAAAGATTGGGTCACAGAACTTAAATTTACAAACCCAATAAGTTAATATGCTGTGGACTTAAATTTACTGTTCTCACCTTCTCTCGGTTGCTTACTTCTTTTTTCCTTTTCTGAGGTGTTGTTTGGAACTACAAGATTAGGACAAGACATTAATGTTCCGAAATTTTCATTAAGACATCAACAAGAAAGTGGAAAACAACATCCTTTTGGTGAATGAGAAGAGAAAACTTAAATCATGGCTTCAGTAAATGTATTAACACATCACATATCATTCTCTTCAGAAAGTAAATCAGTATATTTGATCACTAAAACAATTGGAGTAATTCAGCCATAATTAATGAATTTGGAAACCCCCTATTTTCCTGAGCTTCCTACTTTATAGAGACTACTAGGTGTAGACTCAGGTGAGCTTTAATCCCAAACTAATCAATATCAGCTACAGACAGACTAGAGGTTAGAGGAAAGAGTGCGTGCAACAATCATGCCTACATACTGAACCACCTATAACAACAATTGTACCCAAGTCCAAACATTTAGTCCAAAGGATACACTAATGTCAAGTATTAATTCTTGAGTGATTAGTGTTGATTAAAAGAACCAGAACTCAACATGCTTAGTCACTAATTTTTATAGACAAAAGGTGAGCAGAGTTGCAAACAAAAAAGAAAGTCGATCTAAACTCAACAGTTTGATCAAGCAATATCAACATATTAGTTCATCCAATTAAGCATTTGTGGTTTGGAATCCCTGTGCTTCCAAAATGAGAAACAAAGCAATCATGAAACGTGATGCGTATCAATCTTAAGCATATTTATTTCCCATTATAGTAAATAACAAAATAATGCAAAAATTTAAATTGTAAAGTACTTTACTGATTCAATCAATATAAGTATTTAACTTAAGCCAAAAGGAAGGAGAACGTGTTTGAAAAAAAATTTCATTAGCATATATCGCCATAATGCATAGTAATTTAAAAAGAAAAAGAGAAGCTAATTTGGACACATACCTTCCTCATTTAGTGGCCATATGTGCTTGGACAATGCTTTATTCATTTGAAACATATTGATAGAATTAACATGGAAAAGAGCATGCAACGATTCATCGCATATTATGTTCTGCTTATTCTTTGGATCTTGTAAATTTCTCTCCCGAATATAGGCCCAAAGCCTCTTCACAACCTGGAAGCAAAATGTCAAGGAAAAACAAGTGTGAACAAAATCATCCCACACAATGAAACTGAATATAAAGAGATGACCAAATATCTATTCTCATACCTCTGTTCTGGCCAATTCAGACTCTCCAATGAACTCTTGTAATTGTGGAGAAAGGCTACACAATTTAGTGAAGCCGCCGCCTCTTTTCTTACCATCTTTATCCCCCTTAATCGACCTACTTGACAAGATAAATAATTTAATTCAGAAATACACAAGCGAGCACCCCCCAAAAACCATTCGTTGATATCTATATGATGTTTTAGTAATGCCATGTTAACAATTTTCATGTTCCAGTTCAATAATCAATGACAATCAATATCATCCACTTCAATCATCTTTCTAATAAATTCATCACCAACTTTCAGAACCTGAGCTGAAATACATATTAAAAATTTAAAAAGCCAAAATAAGATTGATAGACACCAGGAATTGAAGAGTAACCACAGACAGACTGCAGTTTTATTTTCAGAGATGAAGTTTTCTGGTAAAAAATGCATGATTCAGCAAATGGTAACTTCCAATCGTCAATTAACATCCTTTAGCAAACATAATGTAAGTAATTTCTGTTCTTTGAAACACAGAAATGCTAAAAGAAACTAAGGTGCTGCAAACAAAAGAAATCCACTCATAGAAAGGAGACAAAATAAAGCAAGAAACTCACCTTCCTTTCTTTTTTTTTTTCTCCATATCTTCCTCTTCTTCTTCTTCCTCTTCTTCACTTTGGTCCTCTTCTTCTTCCTCTTCTTCTGACACAGAATTACTACCATCTTCATCTTTTACTTTCAGTTTTTCATTCTCTGATTGCTCATTAATGGCACAGGTTAATACAACAATCAAATGCCTAAACATGCAACTTCAGGATAATATCTCCAAAGGTAAATAATAAGAAGATTTTATTATACCGTAAATGAAATAAAGTGGGAGTTCAATGTGGAAGCCTTTTGTGGCAGTTGAAGTTGAAATTGCAGAAAATATAAACATCCTAAAGTAGTCCAAAGACTGGCCAAAAAAGGATTAGTTTTCATGAAATAAAACATTACGATGCCACAGGCAGAGAAAAGTTGAGAAGGGTGGTAAAAACAACCTAGAAAAAAGAAAATTCATTTACAAATAATTAATAATATCAATTTTCCTACTGTCAAGTAGAACTATTATTGCACTTCGATTTAGCACCAATACCCCTAACCGCATATATATACACTATTCATTTATTTTTTTATTTACAATTTTGACACTTAATGTAAACATTCTAGATGCAGTAATCCTGTCTCGAATTTCTTACCATACCCAAATTAATGCATTCTTATAAAATTATACATGTTGACTTATACACAATTTTTGAAGTATTTGCATGGTGTACTTATGCTTCTATCAATGTGTAATTCTGAATTGTAAGATTCTGATACCACTGTCATAAACGCATAAACATGAATGAAAATATAAGTCATCAACATAAGCCTAGTCTAAAAAAAGAGAGAAGGAAGAGCATAAATGATAAGCAGGATGCAAAATTATCACACAAACTAATCTAGGGAGATCTACATAATCAAGTGTTCACTATTCAAAAGTGATATTGGATCATCAAATTTTGACCACGCTGACAAGTTATAAGAGAAATCAATACAAGTGTTACACTTGCTTTAGACAAAAGCAACACATGTTGCACTATAGAACTTTTATAACACAGCTTCTTATTTCAATTATTCTGTATAGTATTGGAAAAATCACTCATAAGTTAATCCAAACAGTTTTTCTGCTTGCTTATTTGTAAGATATGCAATCAGAATACTGTAAACAAAAAGAAAAGAAATATAAAAGAAGCTATTGTTATGCGGTAAGCCACACAACAGGACGTGATTCTGCTTTTCACAAATGCAGCTTAACAATATGAAGATTTGCTTAAGAATTTTGATGGAAATATCTCAGGCCTTTACCAGAGGGGAATCCTCAGGAACACAATTGATCTATAAGAAGAACATAAACAAAAAGGGAACTTCTCATCTCGTGCTAAATAAAGTGCATTTTAATTGGCATGGCAAAGTTTAAAAAATAAACTGGATTAGTCAAAATAAGAAAATGCAAGTTACAGCATAACTAGAGAATAAACAAACATGCACACACAATGAAACAAACTTATATGTGAAATGATTGGGATTGCCCTAACAAGCAAGACAATTAAGCACAAATCCATTCCCATGACAGAAATATGTGAAAAGATAAATTTATAAAGGAAAATACCAGCTTCTGCAGTTAATGGCCAAATATGCTTGGACAGGGCTTTATTCATTTGAAACATATTAATTGAATTTACACGGAAAAGATCACGAAATGCTTGGTCACATTTTATATTCCGCTTATTCTTTGGATCCTGCAAATTGTTCTCCCGGATATAGGCCCAAAGTTTCTTCACAACCTAGAACGATAACACAGAATGAAGAAGTGAAATAATTAATTATGTTCCAAAACTCCAAGGTTGCATCATGTCATGCATGAATTAGTGTTTCCAGAGGATCAAAAGAGACATCTAATTTATAGAAATACCTCAGTTCTAGCTAATTCAGTCACTCCAACAATCTTTTGTAGTTGTGGAGAAAGGCTGCATAACTTCGTAAAGCCACCTCTTTTTTTCACTTTTTTTTGTCGTTCATTGGACCTATTTGATCAACAAAATAACATATATTGAGCAATATCAATTACAGAAGCTCGAACCCAGACTGATTTCATACTTCATATTAAACACAAAACAATAAGCGCTCAAGTCACCTTCATATCATAAATGATAACAGAAAGAAAAGGCAAAAAATATCAAAATGTTTGTCAACAAGTTTCTTTTAATAATAAAAAAAAAAATGTGATTGAACTTCTGAGACGAAGCTCAAAGGTGGCACTGACATGCAAAACGGTAAGTAAAACCAATTCGCACACGAAGTAAGAGCTGAGAAAAGAGGCATACAAATTTTAAACGAACTATACATCTAATTTCACATTCAGACACCTAATTCCATTACCAAATCAACCATAACCGATTCTTTATGAATATTCATCTCAATATTCAACTATAAGTTTCATTTCCTTCTAAGCTAAAAATACCCGACCAAAAAGGAATTTAAGGAAAAAAAATTACTCTTTTCTTTCAGCTTCCTCTTCTTCTTCTTCTTCTTCTTCTTCTTCTTCGCCGTCCTCCTCTTCCCCTTCTCCTTCTACGACGTCGTTGTTATTTTCTTCCGCATTTTCTTCTTCCTCTTCTTCCTTATCGTTGTTCTCTAGAGTTTCAAGGTAAATGTCAATTTGTTCCCTAATAAAAGCTTTCCGGTCCGATAAATTGACGCCGAACTCTTCCTCCAACTTTCGGCGGATACTGCCGGCGGTGGCCGTGTCGAGGTCAGAGTCCTGGAGAACTTCGCGAAGCCGGGTCACGAGGTCTGAGTCCGACACCATTTCTTCTTCGAGTTTCGATATCGACGATGCTCTGGAGATGAAAGTTGTGATGTTAAACTTTTCGTTATGGAGAAGCGAGAGCACGAAATAGTCTGCTATCCGTTTTCTTTTCTTGAGAACGGCGTCTCTTGTGCAGTGCAGGTGCACCGCCAGGTGTTCGTGTCCTAGTGAGGGCATTTCTGGAATTATGACGAAGTCACCAGAACGACATCGCGTGAAACAATATGTTGAATGCCTAATAATCTATTTTATGGTCGAATGCTTGAATTAACAATATAGTGGTTGAAGAATAATTCAGTTCTCCGATGATCTTGTTCCAAGAAGAAATGTCTTTTCATTATTTAGTTTGAGTTTGAAAAAAACCTCATAGGCAAAAAAAAATCAATTTAATTCAATTTTATCAGAAAAAATAATTAAATTCTTATATAAAATTTGTTTCAAACACCATGTAAATTAAATATTTTCAATTTATTTTATTTTTAAAAATAATTACTTTTATTTATTTAAAAATTGATAGTAATATTACAATTTTAGGAAACTATAATATAAGTTATAATGATATTTGTAATTTGAATACAAATCCATGTAATTAAATTAAATTATTGTAATATCAAACCTAAAAATAACATAACTTTTAATACTTCAAAATTATTTATGTTCTGTAAATTATCTCATTTTCAAATACAAGAATTGACAAAATGAAATTCTTCTGGAATTGAATTCTTGCAAAATTTAGATTTCCAAACAAGGGGTTAATGATTTACAACAGGGGAAATAAAAAAAGAAAGAAAGAAGATAACTGTGACGCTTCACAGATTCCCTATCAGCTAGGAGCAGGACAAACTGCAGGATTATCCTAAACTTTTCAAGCACAAAAGGGAAGCAGAATTGTATAATTGTCCGCATCACCAGAGGATTCAAGATCATCAGCTAGGCAACTAAAGAAAATACAAAAACTAGAGCCAGTAAGTTCCAGTCATTGCCATAAAATCACAAGAAAACCGTGAACACAAAATTAAACCTTCCCTTCCCTAGAAACAAAAAGCTCACCTCCCTGCCACCTATGATTCATTATCTTATCAGTAAAATCAAGTCACAATCTCACACTCCGCAATCTATAAGAATGAAGTGAAGGCTATACAGCACTATAATGCATTTACAGTGTCATACAGTAATATTCCATAGAATGACATGAGAGGTGAGAGTATTGCTGTATTAAACTTCATAGAGATGTGTCAACAACATCTGAATTTGGTTGTTGAACATTATGGAATCCACTTCCACCTCCTTGTTAAACCTGCATTTAGTAGGTTCACACATGCAAGAGAGAGACGCAGAAATCCGACAGTTCCTTTATATGGGAATTGGGATGAGGATCAAGAAATCAAAAGTTAACAATTACAAGATACCATCATACCATAGCATAAACCATAATAGAAGAACATTATGAAACAGAAATCCAATTGGATTATATTTTGTGAGAACTTCTTTACGAACTGATTAATCATTAACTTAATTCTGTAGGGATATTACTATTTACAAATTTCAAGTTACTGAGGATGATACATAATGAAAATCTGTGTTAACTGGTGCACCAACCCATATGGTCGAGGATATACCCACAAGTTTTATGGACCATCAATGTCACTAGCAGCATCAATATCAGATTCTGCTGCATCAATATCAGATTCACTATCGAAGTTTATATGTTGTGTTTCTACTGCATTGTTGTCTGACATCTGATCACCCACTCGCAGATAATCTTTGAGATCGTCTATAATATATGGCTCTACAAGTTTCCAGAACCATATGGAATCACTTCCTAGAAAGCCTATCCAAAACACTCTTCCCTTCACCTTCACCCTGCAACTGAGAGATTTTGCTTTGAATGCTTTGACAACCTTTGCAACACCTTCGCGACTTCCTTTCAGCTTCAGCAAGATATCCCCAGATGATGTTCTGTGACCTCCATACATATACCAGTATGCAAGAACCTGTGGTGATAACCACCGATGAATTAACTTAGGTATAATGGCTCGACCTTTTGGCCAAAACTGGTCTGCATAGAAACCAAAGTAAGAGTGCGAGATAGTAGAAAATCTGTAAGATATATCATCGCTGCCATCATTAAGCTTACAGGAAGGGTGTAACCACTCATGGTATTCATCATATAAATGCCTCCTCAAAACAGAATGTACGCTAGAATTCTCATTGAACTCAAACCGAATCATGTGTCTCTTCCTTTCTTCATCTGATTCAATTTGCAAACCACCTAATAGCAAGCCTACTAAAATTTCTCTCTGATTTTTGCTCATCTTGAGGCTTACAGGCTTCTTAACCTCTTTCCTGCTCAAGCTTAGCACATAGTCAAGCTTTTGCATCAATGAGGGTTCAATATCATATTTCTTCTGGCACATCAGATTATACACATTCTCTGCTTTCACATGTTCCCCAGAAGAGAGATATGCACTTAGAATAATATTACATGATCTGCCAGTAACACCAACACCCTCACCACTACAAATATGGGTGAAGATCTCCTCTGCTTTGTCAAGATTACCAACTTTCACCAAAGAATCCAAGTACATATTGTAAATTGTTCGATTTGGTCGACATTTCTTAAGGCAAGCAGAGAAGACTGATTCCAGTTTATCATGCAAATTTAAATTTAAGTACAAATTCATTAGTTCACTAAAAGAAGGCATAAGGGGCTTCATACCACTCTCAATGAACTCTTGCATAAGTGATTCTGACAAATCCATTTCCTGAGCTCGACATAACACCTCTATGATTTTATGATATCCTGTGACACTAACAGAGCCCAAACGTTCCTTCATTTCCCTGAATATCTCCAAAGATTTCATATGTTCTCCAACCTTAGCAAAGACTTCCATTCTATACACAAAAGCTTGTGTGGGAGGACCACCATCAATTCTGAGGAGTTTGAGCCAAGTTGCTTCTGCTTCCTCCACATCACCATCCTTTGAGCAAGCCCTCAAAATTGACAGAAGCACATCCCTGCCCTCTTCTATTCCTGCTAGCTTCATCTCTTCCCTTAGTGATGCAATTCTTGCTCTATCTATGTTGTCCTGATAGCTATGCAGCCATATTAGGCCACCATAGATATGCTTCTGTATCTCAAGTCCAGATGTCACCAAATTATGAAAAATAAACTCAGCCTGCTTGAGATAACGTTTAGAAGTGTCTGCTGGTTTGGTCACAAGAGCTCTAAAGAGAGAATTGTGCAAACTAAGTCGTGGCTTGTAACCTCCCAACTGAATCATACGATTGTATATGCTACATGCTTCGTCAAGGCAACCTTGAACTGGTGCACTAAGATATGCAATGACCAAAATGTGAAAAGTGGACTCACTAGGCACACGCCCCTGATTAATAATATCATCAAATAACTCTCTGCACTTTGCAAACTTTCCCTCCTTGCCCATGTAATCTGCTAGCTTTGTTGATAGAGCAAAATCAAATCGATACCAGTGCTGCTGCATCATCCATTTGTAGACCTGACAGACAACCAAATCAATTTCTTAACGAAAATATATACTTTATATTTTGTTACATTGTTCTAAATATTTATTTCGAAGTACCCTAGCCAAATAAAGTTACAAACTTTATGCACAACGCAAAATCAATAAGCCAGTTCAGGTTCAACCTTCAATAACAGTTATACAACCTTTTAAAAAGTAACTCAAGTATTACCTTAATGACAAGCATATATCACGATTTCCAAATGGCAATTCTAAAATCAGAGGTAACTATAACCCAAAGTAGCATTGCACAACTAGTGTGAGAAGTTGTGAATTAAGAGAATTTTATTAAAGAAGATGAAAAAAATGTGTACCAAATCTGATTTAAGATGAAGGTAAATTAAATATATATACAGGTACAAGCAGTAACAAACTGCCTTTGACTTTGTGTTGACTGTAATAACTTGAGCTAAGTAAACATGTGAGCTTATTGTAAGCACTAATAACACCTGTGCAAGTAACTTTATCTGGGGCGATTTTCCTTCTCTTCATTTCTTTCCATAGCTTCTCTACCTGCCTCAAACTATTGACTCTTCCTTGCATATCTAATAGAAAATTGTATATCCAGACATTTGGTTCACAGCCATTTACTTTCATCTTTGTCACAAGCCTCATTGCATCTCTTATCCTGCCTTTTCTTACCATAAATTGCAATTCTGAATTTTCTAGCTTTAATACAACTACTAACAAGTCTTGAACAAGTATGACTATCAGGAAACACATTGTATTTCTTGAAATCATCCAAGCCAGATAAAATAAAATCCCAATTCTTTGATTATATCAAGTACCTTATTAGAAGCTTTAGCATTCATTTTTCTGGTCTAAATTCTTTGATTCTTGTTGGTGCTCTATTTGTTTCTCTATTGATGCAGCAGATTGCATTGTAGGATTTAACAACTAGCCCTCAGTTTTACTTTAGATTTTCAGAGAAAAAAACACGACTAGCACAAAAATACACACACAAACAAATGAGCAGTGCTGTAAGGAATCAAAACAAAGATGTTCACTTTCAAAGAATTACCCTAAACCCGGTCTCGTTTTCGCGGATGCGCATACAATGAACGGCAATATAGGTAGCGTCCTCCTGCCTCATCCATTTCTTCTGCGCATTAAGTATCCTCACCAAAGTCCCCGCTTTATGCGCAGGCAACTGCTTACACAGCCAGGCCAATCTTGCCCGCCTCCACTGCTCCGGCAACTCTTCCAACTCCTTCACCTCCAGCGCCGGCGAATCAATGTGCTTCAAATCCCAACCAGCTCCCGAATGTCCCAGATCGCCCTCGTATTTAAAAACGTCACTTTCGTTCTCGTTGCTTGACAAGTCCCACTTCCCTTCGGATTCGGGAAGAGAATGGTATTCGCACTCCAACTGTTCGGTGGAAGTACTGAAACACTTGAGACTCCGAAGTGGACAGAAATTTCGACGGAAAAGAGTAGAGGTGGGGAGAGAGCCGAGAAAGAAGCGTTGCCGGATGTAGTGGTGGTGGTGGAGTTGGTGGTGAGAGCAAGAAAGAGTGAATGAACGGAGAAGGGAGAGAGAGGAGAAGAGGGAAGTGCGCATAGGGAGAAGGAGGGTTGTGTTGGGTTTTGGGTTTAAGGAGGGATTATTAAAATTGTAGAGAACGGTGAGAGTGGATGGTGGAGAGAGCTCCTGGGCTCCGCTAGGAAGCATGACTGATTGCTTGGCTATTACGGCGAGAATAGGCGAAGAGGGTTTTAGAAATCTTAACTCCGGAGCAAGTATGGGGCAGGCTGTCTTCTTCTGTAAAAAGGCCCACTATCTTCTGTAAAAAGGCCCAAAATGCATAAGAAATTGTACAATTTTTAATTTTTTTAAAATAAACATAAAATAAAACAGTATAATAAATTATAGCTGGGCAATGCACTTCAAAATGACTAATTTCTTACTAAGAGAGTAATCTCAAATTTTAGAAACGATGAATTGGAACCAATTACTCTTCAATTTCACCTATTAATTCAAATCCTCGTTGCCTATTCAAGATTTCCAGCATAACTCTTCTTTTTTTTTTTTTTTTTAATCGATTAATTCCAATTTTAATGAGAGAGTAATATCGGTTCCTAGAATTGATGAACCGAAATAATTTTCTGTTCATTTTCAATTCAATTTTGATTTCCAACCAGATTATTCATAGCCATCTAATAGTTTTTCTTTTGATGGAATCTAATTTTATTATTTTCAATTTTCATTTAATTAATTATTTTGAATTGAAACAAATACTTTTTTGATATTTTAAAAATTAAAATTTTAAAATACATTTTACAAAAAATTGAAAAGATAATTTTTCATGTGAAAATTTATTTTATAAATTGAAGTTTGAAATTGATAATTAAAATTTTTTAACACGTATATATTTGAGTATAAACAAAAAAATTTGATATCACATCAAAATGCAAATTCCAATGTGATTTTATATTTTATTCATTTTTTTACTCACAATTAAAAGTGTTTTCTAATTAGTTTACTTGTACCCATTAAGTGAAGTTATTTTCTCAAGTATTTTTAAGGGTATATTTTCTTAAATCGGATATATAATATATTTTATCTAGACATATTAATATTCTTCTTAAGTGTTCTTCTTTAATTAATAAAAAAAAAAGACATGTTAACTTTTATTAAATTTATTTTTTTTTGTCCTATAAAAATTTTTTTTTTTTCCTTCAACCTTGCATGCCTTAAAACTATAGTGGACCGCCTAATAAATAAATAAAAATAAAGTCATTGAAAGGCAAGTTTATTAATTTTAATGTGAAACACATATTTATTAGCACAAATATGAGGTGTGTTATAGTTTCCCCACGTCAAAGGGAAATAGTGAATCACATTCACTTACCAATAATTGGATACTAGGAACTTTTGTTGGCATCGAGATTAAGAAACACATCACCTACACGCTCAATAAACTTGGGAAAAACAAAGACATGAAAAGGACATAAATCTAATTTAATGACTAGAATGCTAAAAATAGCTTTTAGATTTCCATTTCATCGCTAAGTGCACCGGCTCAATTAATCCGAATTTATACCGAGTAAATTTATAGAGAGGGCTCCTGAGTATTTAAAGAAATTTTATATTCAGAGTTCAAACTCGAAATTTCTAATTGATGGAGAAAGATATCTATCATCTCATTTCACTCGTTGAAGTGCTTCTAATTATTTTAAGTAAATGCCCTGTACTCATTTTGTCCACATATATAAATAGTTTAAGAGTTATGATTATTAAATAAGCAATTAATTTTCTTATTAAATTACTATTTAAAAAATTATGGAGATAATTATTGCATTTAATATAAAAAAAATAAACTGAGAAAAATATAATTAATTACTTATTCACATTTTTAAAGCAATTTATATTTATTGAGAGAGAGAATACCGCTCACCGAAAAACTGTCGTTAGTTAGTGTATTTTTATAGTCATAATAATAATAATGAAATTGCATTATAATATTTAGTTGAATTGAATTATTACTTGAAGCTACACCCACTTCACTCAAAAGTGCGGCTTGACGTTGCTTTGATTAGACATAGAAGCTAACCCAATTTGCAAAGCATAATTTGCTGCATGAAAAAATAAGTGAACAAAACCGATTTCATCACGTTGACTCGAAGATAAGTTATTTGTTTGCGGAAAATACTTGTTTGCACCGGTTCTATAATCTCATTTATAGATCGACCAATAAAAATATAAAATTTTAAAATTATCCTTTTTGTTATCTTTTTTTTTTAATATATGATCAAAAATTTTATTTTCATCGATTTGGTCCATAAATGAAGCCATGTAATTGATTTAAGTAAATCAATTCTTGTACCTACTACCAAATGTATGAAGCATCAATAAATTGAGTTACCTTTATAGTTGCCTTGCATTAATTTTGTGGCTAATGGCTATAGTTATTCTGAACTAGTAATGCCTTTTTTTCTATCAACATTTGTCCCCACAAAAATTTTCGTTATGTTTAAGAATTTAAATAATATTGTATGAATACTATGAAAAAAAAATATTTATATTTACGGTATTTAATATAAATGGTCTGATATATTACGGAGTGAGTAAAAAATAATTACATTTCATTAAAAAGTTCAAACAAAAAATAGAGACTATGTAATATGGATGAATTAGATGTATCCATGAATTTTATAGAAAGAAGATGGACTTACCATTTTTTGAGATCACAATTTAGGATTTTGATTCCCTAACCTGTTCTATCAAAAGGCAACCATAAAAGGAAGTAAAGCAAAGGTGCTTTTGTTTTGAGAGAGGGACAATCTTTATCCAGTAAGAAAACTTAATTACCGTCATTATTTATTAACTACTTCCTTTGTCCTAAAACATGGCTTGTTTTTATTTATATATATATACTAAGTAATTAATATTGTAATAAAATGCTTTATAATTGAACTAAATTAGGTTTTTTTTTCTTAATTCTTCCATTTTCTATTCCCCATTAATATGTGACTAAGATCAATAGAGAGAAAGAGACAAGCGATACGATGAGTTTTAAAGAATCATACACAATAGTTATTATATTTAGTACAAATAAAAGCAATTACTTACTTCATTTCATTTTGTTTCCTTGTTATTCATTTTTTTGGATGCTCAAATTTTTTTGCGAGGTTTCTAAATTTAAATATATAAATAATTACTTTTCTTATAATAACTTTTAGAATTATTTAATAAATGAAACATTTTTATTAATACTTAATGAGTTAACGTAAAAAAATGATAAAATAATTTTTGTTGACTAAATTCTTAACATGATTTATCAAATCATGCAAACAAAATAGATCTTGCATTTAGATACATTTGTTTCTTTATTGCGACATAACACAATGCTATTGCATCTCATTTGATACGGAATATTACTCGAATTGACCGAATACTCATTCTTGCTTATTCAGATAATAACTCACTGAGTACTATATCTATAAAATTTATATGCATTCTTAATAAGTCATGTCTTTAAATAATTATAATTATTAATGATTGATTTACCTAAATTAACCGATTTAACTGATTCATTCCAATTTTTATCTTAAATGATTTAAAAATAAAAACCAATCGATTTGAGTCAAATTCATCAATTTAACAGGTGAACCGGCGGGGCTGGTCTGAGTTTAATAACCATGTTTTAATGAATGACTGGAAGTTTTTTTTATTTAAATCATTTTTGTGAGTATTTCTTTTTTTTTTTTTTTTAAAGAAAACTAATGAACACTTATCAATGATGAACGCATCCATGTGAAGAAAGGACAAGTCTACAACTCCAATCTACTCTACTCTACAACATATCATTCCCTTACTACCCTCACGAAATATATATAAAAGAAAAAGACTTTTCCCTCGTGAAACGTGAAGCCCTATCCATGTAAAGTCAAGAACAGTAATTTAGCATAACCAAAGTTCAGCTGTGGTTCATTGAAGGGGCAAGGGCATTTAGGTCATTTCATAATAACTTCACTGACTTTGAGACGATGAACTGACCACTGTCCAAAAAAGATAGAAAAAAAAAAGGTAAGAAAATACCTCACGGTCTCTCTCTCCCACGGTTTTGGATAAAATCCACATACACACAAAGCACAAAAGCGGAGCATAAGCATGTGGATAGAGAAAGAAGGAAAAGCGACTACCTTCTCTTCTGCTGTTTCCTTTTAGAGAGGGAAAACCATGAAAGGGGTTGGTTCTATATAAGAGAAAGTTCCAATCTTTTTAGTTTTGAGAAGGCGAGAGTGTTGAATATTATTGTATTGAAGTGTAAAGTAAGTTCACGAGCTCTAGCTACTTCTTTCGTTCTGCAACTCTGCTTCTGTTATCGAGATCCTTAAAAAAGACAAAAAAAAAAGAAAAACAGAGACTTGTTGGGTGAGGTTTTCACGAGGTTGGACCTATTTCCAGTCTCTTTCTTCACCATCCAATCCTGTGGTTTACGTCTCGCCACATAATCATCACACCACAGCCACCTTCACCTTCTCCCTTCGATCTCTATCTCGATCAAGAGTTGTTCTGATGATGATGATAATGTGAGAGATTTGCGAGCTTTTTATTTTTGTGGGTTTTTTCTTTTTGTTTTTCTGGAGGAAGAGTATTTTGGGTTTCTGGGGTGTTTTTTTTTAGCAGTTGAGATTGGGAAATAGAGAAAAAAATGGATCGATCTGCGGTTACTGTAGGCCCGGGAATGGATATGCCGATTATGCACGATAGCGACCGGTATGAGCTGGTGCGAGATATCGGGTCCGGAAATTTCGGGGTGGCGAGATTGATGAGGGACAAGCATACTGATGAGCTTGTTGCTGTCAAGTATATCGAGAGAGGTGAGAAGGTTAGTGTGGTCTAATTCGCCTTTTTAATTTTTTTCTTGCTATTTTTCAGATTGGTTTTTAAGCTTGAGTTCATTTCTGAATTCTACTTCATGGTTAATCCGTGGTTTAGATAGGTTTTTAAGATCGAATTAAATAGACAATCAGCTTGATAGTCTTTTTTATGTTTTTCGAGATTTTGAGTTCATATATGTTTCAAGGTGAGTGATTTCTGCTTTAGAAGCAAACTAATTGCACGATTAGACCATTTGTATCTATATGTTTTAATAGAGCAGTTAAATGTATAGTCCGCCCTTTTCCAAGAACTACCTGTACTTTCATTTTGAATTTAATTTATTGATCAATGGAGAGGTGCTGCTGGTTTTTTCTTGTTCAAGGTTCAGCAGGCTGCTTCAGTTTCTTGCAAGACCAGCCACCGCATTCATTTTTATACTTGAAATGAACTAATTTTGCTACGATTAGAAGCTAATTGATTTGAGCCTATTTGATTTTGATTTGGGTATATATATATATTGGCTATTTATGGTTGATTGAGTAAAGTTTTAATATTACTTATTTCGTGGCATAATTGTAATGAATAAAACATTATATCTAATCTTTATTAAAACTGCAATTGCATGGAGATTTCTTTTCTGGAATTAAAGTTTTCACACCTCGATGCTCGTGGATGAGATGAAATGCATGGATATCCGTGGGATCTAGAATTCTGTATTGGTTTTCCATATCTGGATGTCAAAAATTATTA
This sequence comes from Jatropha curcas, assembly GCF_041381405.1. NCBI lineage: Eukaryota > Viridiplantae > Streptophyta > Magnoliopsida > Malpighiales > Euphorbiaceae > Jatropha > Jatropha curcas. The sequence continues at coordinate 5,281,185 of NC_143161.1, forward strand.
TTTTGCAGAGGAGAAAATAAAAACAAAAAGAAAAAAGAGTGGTTACATTTAAATGAAGTGGCTTGAAAAGTTATGGGACCAAGAATCTTCACATCAGGCCACTCCTTTTGAGCTTCTATTCCGAAAAAGTGACGTAAGATATAATGGGCATCATCTAGGTTATTGGTTGTGGAGCCTGGCTTGATTCTCTGTTATTTTGTCACTTTTATGCTCACTTTTGAATCTTTTGTGTTGACAATATGATTTACATTGCTTTTATTTTTAACAGATAGATGAAAATGTACAAAGGGAAATTATTAATCACAGGTCATTGAGGCATCCTAACATTGTCAGATTCAAAGAGGTCTATCTTTTCCCCTAACTTACGTTGTCTTTTTCTCAAGGGGATAATTTTGGTTCAGTAAATTAATATTGCAATCTATCAGGTCATATTAACACCAACACACTTGGCTATTGTAATGGAGTATGCATCTGGTGGTGAACTTTTTGAGCGAATATGCAATGCAGGCCGGTTCAGCGAGGATGAGGTTCTTACCCAAAAAAATCAATTTCGTTTTTCTGTTCTTCAAATTTTTCTTAATCTGCTCTGGCTTATGATGCAGGCACGCTTTTTCTTCCAACAACTTATATCAGGAGTTAGTTACTTTCATGCAATGGTTAGTAAATCAAGGTTTCTGCCTTTGGTTGCTGTTGTTACTTTTTCCAGAAGGTACAACTTACTGACTGGGTTTATGCCTTCTGACTTATTCATCTGTGAAGCAAGTATGCCACCGTGACTTAAAATTGGAGAATACACTGTTAGATGGAAGCCAAGCACCTCGTTTAAAGATTTGTGACTTTGGTTACTCTAAGGTAAAATCTTTTGTGTTGCTTTTGCTTTTAATTGTTTGGGCAAAACCTGGGAAGCCCTTTCTCGAATATCTATGTGATTGTGGACATCATGGAGATTTTTCCTGTTGAATATGTAACTTTTTGTTGGAATTTTCCTACTCTTTATGTATGTTGATTTGTTTAACTTACAGTAGCTTTGCTGTTTATCAAATGCTTCTATATTCTTTCTTTTTAATGCTGTCATTTCTACCGACTTTTTCCACTTTTAACAGTCATCGGTGCTCCATTCACAACCAAACTCTACTGTTGGAACTCCTGCGTATATTGCACCTGAAGTGTTACTTAAGAAGGAATATGATGGCAAGGTAATGTAACTGTTCTTTCTCTCTTTCTAATTAAGAAATTTGCCTTAACCTATATGAAGTTAGGTTCCTGTCAAATTTAAGTGTATTCTCTCCATTTATGGTCTTCCATATTTTTCTTGTTAGGGCCTTTTTTCTTCTTGTTCTTTGTCTTCATGAGTGTAGCCTTTTCTAGATTCTTTATGTTTTGAAAAATCTGTATCAGCGTCATCATGCTCTTAGAAATTTCTTTGTTGGTAATCTCTTGCATAGACTTACATGATGGCCTTGTTTGGATATTAATCTGTGATTTGGCCAATAATATGATTGACTCAGATTTGGCTAATCTGCATATGCATAATAGTACGTTTGATGCTTGATAAATATAAGAAAACATGCGCCGCAAGAGGAAAATATAAAGAATTTCATCCATGACCATGTGCTTAAGAAAATTTCAAATACAAACTAAATAAGCAGCGATTTATTCTCTAATTGCTTAATGAACTTAACTAAAAAATTTGATAAGACTCTAATTTCATGAATATAAAAGCGAATAGGATTCTGAAAATTAAGCTTAAATGAAAAGATCGTGTTAATTTCATATTCCTTGATTGCATTAACTTCTCCCAGTTTCAATAGATGCGACACCTATTAGCAATCAAAGGGATGCATCTTTGATGAAACTTATTATGCATTGGCTAGAAGACGAGAAAAAGACAGGCTGATCACATTATCTTGTGACGTCAGTATCCAGTTAGCAACTGTAAAATAAATAACATGGAAAAATTTATGGACCCCTATATCAGCCTTGAGGAATTTAATTATAAGTCGCATACATCAATTGGAAAAGCCTGCTGGGGAAAAGATGAAAAACAATAGCTTGTTTGCAAAATCACTTTGCAAATTGTTCTGCAATTCGAGTTTAAGGACAGATCAATGCAACTAATTTGCACAACCGTATTGTAGCTTGTTATGTGTAGACTATGCTTGTTGAATGTGTTGATGATCTACAACTGTGGAGGATGCAGTAGTTGGCTTCATAAATAAAATACTACAGTAGCATTATGATCTAGCTGTTTACTATTAATGGAAAAAAAAGTTGCTGTTTTCACCCTACAACATGCATTTAGAAAGTGTGCATCGATTTATGTACTAATCATTTGCAGTTTAATCTGTTGTTCAGATTGCAGATGTATGGTCATGTGGGGTAACATTATATGTAATGTTGGTGGGAGCATATCCTTTTGAGGACCCTGAGGAGCCTAAGAATTTCCGCAGGACAATTCATGTAATATATTACCCCTCTTCTGGGCTTAATACAGCACCTTTGTTGACATACTTGACTAACATACTCTCTGGCTTCTTGCAGCGAATTTTGAATGTCCAGTACTCGATTCCTGACTATGTTCATATATCTCCTGAGTGCCGGCATCTCATCTCAAGAATATTTGTGGCTGACGCTGCGAAGGTCAGTGACCTCTTCTTGATTCTTGAGAACAAATATTAGGGACAGGAATGTCAACAATATTATGTCTTTACAACAATGGCGACCTTCTCAAAACATTGCTATTCTTTTCTTTTGAATGAAATTTCATCATTGGGAGCAATATGGACATGTCGGAATAATAGAAAAGCCTCCATATATTGGGAAGATTTACAGCTTGATTGACAGATATCATATGGAATTCATACAACATAAGTGAGCAAGGAGAGCCTTATTTTCATTCTTGCTTTTATGCTATATGATTGATATTTCATCTCTACTTTCTCATTTTCATCATTTTGCTTCATGAAGGTCTTTTTCCTCCTAATATGCTATACCTCTCTCTTCATGGTTTTGTTTGATTAACTATTTGAGCACAATATGCTGGTAAGGTTTTCTCATTTGAATACATTTTCTTGCAATAGAGGATTAGCATTCCTGAAATCAGGAATCATGAGTGGTTTCTGAAGAATCTTCCGGCAGATCTCATGGACGAAAATATGGGCAAACAGTTTGAAGAGCCTGATCAGCCAATGCAGAGCCTTGATGAGATCATGCAAATAATATCCGAAGCCACCATACCAGCAGCTGGCACCCGTAGTCTCAATCAGTATTTGACTGGCAGCCTAGATATTGATGATGACATGGAGGAGGACCTAGAGACTGATCCTGAACTTGACATGGATAGCAGTGGAGAGATAGTGTATGCAATGTGAATGCCGAATGGAAGGAGCATTTCAGAACACACTGGTTTGCTGCAAAAGAATGGGGAACAGAATTCCACCGTTTCTTTGCCAATAGTTAGGAACCTGTAATAGGAGTTGAGAATCCATTTACATGCATCCTTTTGTCATTTATCACCTTTTTATGGAATGCATCTTCTCTGTGATATGGTTTGCCAATTCCTAGTGGCATATATAAACTGCTGTGGACGCTTTGTAACATGTAATGTAATAAAGTTGAATGTTGTGCTTAATTGTATCTCACGTTCTCATTTTCCCCTCGAGTTGTTGCATATGTCCGTGTAGCATTTCGATTAGTATTTTTGAGATTTTGCTCTGCTCTAGCTTTTACAGCTTTATCTGCAGTTTCCATTTCAAAAGGAGTAAAGTACACAAATTTCCAGGTGATTTGAAGTAAAATAAACTTCTATGGTCTACACAAACGAATTAGTAAACTAAACAAAGGAAATAAAGTATATGAGGGGAGAGAAACCTTCATTATAAAAAATTATTTTAGAGGAGTTAAAGATGTTTCATCTTTGAATCTTTAAATCTCTAAACGCGAACGTGGTCTCAAAACCAGATGAAGAAGAAACACCAACATTATTCATCAATTACTAAAGCAGACAAGATCATGCATGAACATAAAATAAATAATAACCTCTCTAGCTTGCCTGGATAGTGTAGTTGGCTATTACGCTGGTCTCACACACTAGAGGTCCCTCATTTGAACCCAGGCTCAGACAATTGTTTTACTTTTTTATTTCCATGAACTCAAGGATTCCCAAGAGAAATGCAAAGACCTGTAACTGACATTCTCGTTTCATAATTGCTGAATTGGTCAAACTTTCCATACAGGCACACTTAAGGACCAAATTTTGCCAAAAGTTATCCAAAAGCTCTATCTTTAAACTGACATAGCTAGTTCGACTGCAGAGTTTAACGTTACAAATGATTAAGACATCAGACAAAATTTTCCACCATTATAATCCCAGAAATGCAGTTCCCTCTCATGATAACATCGTAGTATACAAACGAAGAGGAATTTCATGCTGGGAACAAATAATCTTTAGAAAGGGACCTAACTGCCACCTTTGAATGCGTTGGAATTCAGCTTTGAGAAGCAACTGGTTCCTGCACAGCAGAGTTTGAATTCCCATCCTGAGTTTCAGCACCATAAGCCAATGACTGTGAATGGCCATTGTTTGGCTGCTGTGACTGGGGTTGTGTCTCCACCTGTGCCTGCCCGTAAGTAAGAGGATGTGTCCCCTGAACAGAATTTGCAGTTGCAGGAGATGGCTCAAGAGGATAACCACCTGGTCCATAAACTGGCTGAGTTGATGAGGGCATGAACTGGACTGGTTGTAGACCTCCATAAGCAATTTGGGAGTACCCTGTTTGATCATATCCTGTTTGGGGTGGTTGTTGAGTCCAGTATGTTTGAGGGTTGGTCACTGGTTGATTATAAGGAGGTGGGTATGCAGGGGCTGCTTGAGTGGATTGGGAAGGAATTGCCCCATCTGGTTGAGATGACACAGCAGCTGACCCATAACTTGGTGCCTGCTGACTGTAGCTGTGATCGTAAGTGTTGCTTGTAACATGAGTCTTCTGATTGTAGTTATAGCTAGGAGCAGATCCCATTTGGGGTGGTTGTCCATAGTAACCATATCCAGTCATTTGCTGAGGCATTTGAGACACTGTTGATGGGTTTGACTGATCCCAAGATTGTTGCTGGGCATAGTTGCCATAGTAAGAAGAGGGCATAGGTTGAGTTGCTGGTTGTGCATACCCATAATGGGGCTGTTGTTGCATAACAGGTTGTCCTGGCTGGGCCCAATTACTAGGAGGATTAACTGGCAGTGGGTAGCTACTCGATCCAGACTGATTTATGATACGTTTCTACAGGAAAGAAACCAAGTAATAATTCAGTAAAACGCTTGAAATTGAACAACCAAATAACAAACATCCAGCTATTGTGGATAAATCTTAAATCAAACCTAATACTTTCAACAAGATCACATGAAATTGCACTGATGGCAATTATGCTGCATGCAAAGTTACAAACAAATTTGAGATGTGTACCATCAAAGAAAAAAACGTGGCCTGGGTTTAAGGACCTTGTTTTGCAGTAAATGAGAAAAATAATGCCAACCCAATTAAAAGAGGCTTTCGCGGACTAGTTATTTATGCTCACTAATTCAGTGAGTAAGATAGCAATGATGGATGAACAGAAAAAGCTACACGATTATCCCAGTTATTTCAAACTAAAATTTCTAAAATTGTAATGATAGGTCAGAATAAAAATATCTCTAACATTACTTACCCCATTGATTACATCATTAACCAATTCTTTGGCTGCCTCAATCTGTTCTGTGGAACCATTTATATATAACGTTCTTTCTGTTGATGGGTCACCAGGAGGAAGGTGGAGGGGAATAATCTGAAGAAAGAAACATATGGTTAACAACTTCCACTCAGAATGCATTAAATAGAAATTCAAAATTAAAAACTGAAAATCTATCAATTATGATAGATTGGAATGAAACTACCATCAAAAGAGTCAAAATTCATATGGCAGAATTAGCAATTCTGTTCGTGTATTCGACTTAGTAGAAGAATATGAACCATCAGAGCTACAACTAGACAATATTGATCAATTATTTCAAATAGAAAATTACTTATCTTGAGAGTTAAACAAGGAGGGAAGTTGAGAGTAGAATTGCTTTATAATAATGACTACTAAAGAATTGTGGGTAAGTACCATCTAAGTAAAAGAAAATAAACACAAATCTAAATTATGAAAATGAATTACCATCACACTGCCTAACTCCTCATAAAACAAACACTATCATCAAAATCAAAGGTTAGAGGGTGATGGGCAAAAGCACTAACCTATCTGCCATCCAATATAAGCAACCCTCACATTTTTGGTGAATTAATTGAAGGTCAGCTCAGTTTTACTTTGAGTGAAACCATAGATAGTTGGAAACCTATACTTTTACTAAGATCCCATGCAAGACGACCCAGATGTGCACACAATATTGAATGCTGTGAGGATAGACACGAGGATTTTTTGCACTACTATCCACATTTTGTTATTACACACCTGCATACGAGCCCCTGATCTGTTTTGCATGTACTTTATGGTGTCACCACTCTTGCCAATAAGCAATCCAACCTACAAAACTCAACAGCGTAAGTTAGAAAATTTAGTTTTTAGCATTCTCATTATATAAAGATGCTAGATTTACCTTGTCATTTGGGACTTTCATCGCGAACTGTTCACCTCCAGTTTGCTTTGTATCCAATCCATGAACTGCAGATGAAGCAGAGCCCCCTGCATCTGTCTGTTCCAAAAATTTGTAAAGGCATAATTATATTGAGAATGAGCCTTCTGGGTTTCCAAAACAAGATTTTTGAGGCACAAAAAACTCGACTATAGTTGCACCTCAGCAATCACATCATTGATAAGTTCTTCTGCCCTGCTAATTTGATCTGAACTACCCATCAACTCTACATCCCTTGTTAGAGAATGGGGATCAGCATCTTGATCCTTGGTAATTTGAATTTTGGCCCCGGACTGCACTTGGATATATTTTATTGTTTCTCCTCCTCTGCCTATAACCACACCAACCTGGAGGGAAGACAAATGACTTTACTAGACAGGGATGTTTTTTGACAGTGCATTATATTTAAAAATAGCAACAGAATGCCATACCTTGCCATTAGGAATTGTGATTTTCTTACTTATGCCTTGTGAACCATGATAAAGACTTGGTTGGGCAGAAAAGGGAACTGAAACCAATTTAACTAAGCAATCATGATGTGGAAAACTCAGAGATAATTAAGTATGGCATTATGAATTGATGAACAGGGCATAACACAGACAAAAAGATTCATATATCATACCCCAACCTGTCTAGGCTTGCTTTTTTATTATTATTATTATTATTATTGTTTATCTTATGCTTATTTATTACTTAAAAATGATCTAAAAAAATTTCAAAATTTTTTTATCAAAATTATTTTGTTTTTCAAAATTCTCTGCTCCCCTATTTTATGTTTTGCTTAATTCTTCCTATTAATTGAAGAGGGTGGAAATGGTAACAAAGGATTCATAAGCCGACCCCGACTAGATTGGGACTAAGGCTTAATTGTTGTTGTTGTATTACAAAATGATGAAATGATAAATTGCCAGCTTGCTTCAGATTTCAGAACCTCCAAATCAGGAGAATGATAACACAGATTAATAAGCCAAGTAAAGAAAAAGGCAACAAAAAATGCGAGCAAAAGAAGAGAAATATACAAAGTTTGAATACAAATGCTGCAGTTATTAATCACGATATAGAACTATGGAAGAATTTAGCCACAAAATAAGCAATAGATGTACAGCATACAACACAGGAGAGATTCCAGGACAAAATATTTCTTCAAATCCATTCTTGTAGTTTCCTGAATAAAATGAGCAAAGTTCCAAAATAAATAGCCAACGGGCCAACTACCTACCACCACTTCATGACTACATTGAAATAAAGCATCATTCTAAGTAAATTTCCTCCTCCAACATATTATAACGCCTAATGGAAACATATAAGCATCTCAATCCACACTGGGCAGCTAGAAAATTAAAAACTCGCAGCAACATTCTGCATAAACTGTTTGCTAAGAACTTATGATACAGCTTCAACCTTTGTTTAGTTTCCTCCAAGGCTACGGCGCTAAGCTAAGTTCCTATAAATCATAAGTGTCATAAACATAAATGAACCAAATCTCTGGATAACTTAGACGTGCAATGCAGGGTTTCTATCCGACATCAAAACACCAAAATAATAAATAAATAACACTAAACAAAATAGTTCACCGTGTACCCTAAAACTGCTTTCCCCAAATTTCCCATCTCCCCCTACGACAAAATCAACATATAAGTCTTAAAGTGAAGTTCCAAGCATAATAAAAACTAAATAGAACAAGAGATACTGACTTTCACTGAAATTTCAGTTCAATGAACAACCAAACGACATGTCAAAACTTCATGGCAAATTGAAGTTATAAAAAGAATACAACTTGGTATGCAAACAAATAACTAAACACCCCAAACCCTAGAAACCACAGAGAAAGAATGGGGTGGGGATTACCAGAAAAAGATGACGAGACAGACACGGAATTCGAGATTAAGGAAGGCTCTGAAGAATTGTCGGAGACGAGCCGAGGGCGTTTCTGGTCAGCGTCATTGGCGATTCGAGAGGCGATTTCTTGAGCTCTCTGTTTGGCGAGTTCGAAAGCGTCCAGCTTTCTCTTTCCTCCGTCGGTAAACTCTTTCTGCTCTTGTTGTTGCTCCTGTTCTCCCATGGATCCTGTACTCGTTTCCGGCAAGGAAAACACGGTGAGCCGCCACCGAGTTCAGTGGCTAAGTTTCGCGCTGGAATCTGAAAAGAAGAAACTATTAGATTTAGAAATGGAGGGGGGGTAGAGACTTTAAACGCATGTAAATTATAATCAAGCCAAAACGGCGTTGTTTTTAACCCAAAAGTCTGATCTATTTGCCAAGTCTCCCTCGGGCTTGGAGTTTCTTACGACGTCGTTTAGTAGATACAACACCACCAACCAAAGTCCGTTTTTATATTGGATTAGAGACATTATTATTTTATTTGAGTTCATGTATAATTTCCAACACTTATTTTTGGATCATAATAAATGTAGATTTTTGAAATTCTAATTCTTTCATATGATTAAAGAAAAAACCCTACTAATTAATTACATGATCTTATGTAAGATTCTAATTATAATATTTTAAATGATAGGGGATACAATTACTACCTTTTATTTTCAACGATTGTCCAAGATAGGCTTTCAACTTCCTAAAGAGTAAAGAGCTCATATTTGGTCAATTTAGCCGTTGATTTCACTCAATACAGTTTATGTATGTCTTGGCTTCAAAATAGTGTAAAAAAAAAAAAAAAAAAAAAAAAAAATCTGCAAAAGAAAAGCTTAGCAATTAGCACAAATAAATGGATGCTATTGCTCAGAAACAATACAGATAATTAGCTTCTAAACACCACTCCAAAATCTTTTTTCATAGTTTGGTGAAAAAAAACTGAATAGAAGCAGCGAATTGCTTTATCATTTATCTTAACAACTGCAAAACATCAATCCACCAAGCTTGCTGATCAAAATTGCTTCCCATTTATCATTCATCTTTAATCTGCTGATCAAAATTGCCTCTCATTTCTCAGTGTTCTTTTAAACTTGCAGAATGTCTGATCTCAATCTTGATTCACTGAAACATCAATGACAGTAAATCAGATGAAAAAGAGAACAACAATGAAGCAATGGAATTACAAAAGGTTGAAACATCGATGCCAATGGTGCAACTGCGACCCTTCTACTATCTAAAATATCAAAAGTAAAAAAGATGATATTGTCAGATCAAGGAATGAAAATATATGAATTGGCGCCGAAATATAACCAAGTACCTCATGAAATTAGAGTATTTGTTTCAGAATTACTGCTATCTGCTGAATTTTGTTGCAACACTGCTCCTGATCCCTTTCTGGGTCTTCTAAACCACAGAAATGCAGACCACAGAGTTCTCCATAGCACCCCATTAGCAATGTGTGGAACAAAAATGCGTCCCCAGTATGGATAACATGGCCCCGGCAATTTGATCAAGGTAAAAAATATTGCTATGGCAATCAGATGCCATGGAACTTCTGCATCCTGCCAATCAAACCAGATAATTGGTCATAACAGAAAAATATGAACTAGAGTTTCACTAGTAATAGGTTACTCAATCAAAAACAAGGTTCTTTGCACTTTCATCAAATGGTGCATGTGAATTTTTTAACTAGTAGCACATAAAAAGATTTGAGTCCCCCCCCTCTCTCTCTCTCTCTTCCTTTAGGTAGGAAGCAGATTCTTAGAGAAGCACTTTCGTCGTCAATTTCATTTCTTTTGGGTGACAATTTAGTTCAGATGCATCTAAGTTAGAAGAACCAGGTCATCTACATGTCCTGCCATTTATGATTTGCTGATTTATCAGAATCAAAAAAGACTCAGTTGAGTGTCACCCAGGTCTACTTGGTTAAAGTCTAGGATTTTTAAAAAGTTATTCGCACTTGATTATTGTTGCAACCTTGAGGCGTGGAGATAGTTCCAAGGCAGTATCTTTTAGGGCCCCAGCAACAGCAATGCCAATAAGAAGCGGGAAAGGAACATAGAACAACTTCTTCTGATGTGCACAGTATGACATCTCACTAAGGGAGGAAACTGCCAGTAAAGGTACACACAAATATTTGATAACAGCCACAACAAGGTCAAGGATGAGCTGAATAAAATTCTCCAGTGCTCTGTTCCAGGGGAAACTCTTGACTGGCTGAGGACAACTGTCCCATAATTTTCTTGCCTTGCTTGAGAGATGCTCAAATTGAAATTTTTCAGGGTCACCTGATTGGCCTGCAGCCATATTTATTGCACAAGAGACATTGAGCTTAGTATTCTGAAAGATCTGATTGGGTTTAACACTCAAACTGTGACTGCAAGCTTCAAAATATTGTGATGGCCCCTGATATAATCAAAGAAAGATTTTATTAATAAAGGAAGATTGATATATATATTCATTAGCAATCATAAGGCATATGTTACCCATTCAGACTTCAGTAAACCACAAACATTATTCCAACAACTATGGATTTTGGGGGGGGGGGGGGGGGGGGGGGCTAGTGATTCTGATTATGTATTACACTTGTTCTTTTTGTACATTAGAATATTAAATGACCTGCCTATACTGAGTAGCTCTTCTTTTTCCAATTTCTATGGACCATATCCCCCTATCCCATCCAGCAAAGGTTGAACCTAAGACTCTTGATGGAGATCTTGAAACTTTACAGGTAGGTTGTCCCTTTTTGGTGAGAGAATTATATGGAGGTTAGCCTAAGTTCCATTTGCTCATTAACTCACAATAATTTAGAAAATCATAACTGTTCTGAGTACTAGAAATTCCATCTTGGAGGTATGAGCTTCAAACCTTTGGATGGGAAGGGATAAATTACCTCAATTGTTTGACTTAGCCATTGAACCAAAGAAAAGCATACTGAGATATACAAAAAATAACGAACATAGGTCAAACCAATGGGTTAAAAATTGGTCGAGTAAAATAGACTCCTAAAATAACCGTCCATAAGAACTCATCACTCCAGCCGCAAATGCCAACAACATCACTCCACAATTAGCAGTCAAAGAAAAACTTACTCTTTCCATCATGCCAATCAAGCAAATAGGGCATGTGAGAGTCAGACTATATGAATTCAACATTACATAATTCAAGGACTATGCCTGCTTCTTGCTAGCCAGGTTACAGAAACAAGATGATTACAAGAACCTATCAAACTCAAATGAAAATGTTTCTATTGAAAAATTCATATCTTAAAGAACTGATGAAATTTCTAGACTACCGTAGAAAATTACCGGTCCCATAAAAGAAAAAAAAAATCAAAATCATCTAGTTAAACACAAAAACCCAAGTGTGAATTAAGAAACACAATGTTATTTTGTAAAATCTAAAGACTAACCTTTTGTTCATAAGCAACGTCACAGTTGTTTAGAATACTAAAATTTATATGCATGATTCACTTATTCCTCCATACACATATCTGAAATCTGGTTTTATCATTGATAGAAACCGAATAGAATTTTTTGAGATTATCAATCATTTACCAAAAATCCCCAGAAAGACTCATTGCTATAGACCTTCAAACTCAACAGAAAACCCAAAATAAGAACAAAACCATACAGTCATTATCCGACACAATAAGCCTCATTAGCCAATCAAACTCTATTCAATTCACGAAATAATCATTCTAGCTTAAAATTCTCCAGAACCCATTTCCTAAAATCATATTCCCATGTAACAAAACCGCATAAAAAACTCAAGAAAAATACCCCCCAAAAAATTAAGCATAAAACTCCTTTCTTGTTTCCTATACATATAAGAGAGAGAATAAGCTTACAGTAATTCTCTGAATGGAAGGAGAACGAACTCTGAGAGCCATTTTAGTGGAGGTTTGAACATGAGGAGAAGAAGATAACAAATATGAAGGATATGGAACTGCCATTTTCGATGTTCTTAATTCTTGAGACCTCTCTTTTTTTTAGTAGATTAATAGCTGGGAACCAAATTGGCGTTTCGTGATTGACGAAAGAAAGATAAGATCTTGAATTCTGAAAATTCACTCGAGAAAGCAGTTTCAAATGGAGGGTTTAACGGGTGGGAGTTCTGATCCAGTACTGGTGACTTCGTGTTTGTAGCAAGCAACAAACAACTATCTTTATTCTCTTTAAGATAAGCAGTCGTTTGGCTGAACGGTCTAGTCGTTTAAAAAAAGATGAAGAGAAACTTTTCCGTTTGACAGGATTCGAACAACAAGGATTTCTTTCATCCAACGTGGAGAAGAAAATAATCATTAATTAGGCCACATGTAATCTAATAATCTGAATTGAAGTACTAATTATTCTTCAAACTCCAGATTAATTTCACTGATGGTATTTTAACTTAGAAGATAAACAAATTATTGTACCTAGACACGATAAAATACATACCCCTCTCAGTTCAGATATCACTAATGAAATTAACACTCAAAATCCTAATAAACATAAGCTTGTCTAACTTTAGTATAAAAAATAAATCAAAACTATTGTTAACCAAAATAATCATTTGAATATCATTAATAAAATTTTTCTTTAGGACTTTAATCAGATTATATTATAGTTCATTATATCATACCAAATATAAAATCCGAATACTTTTTTCACCATAACGAAAAATATAAGAAAGTTCTATTCTTTTTTTAAAATTGATTAGAAAATAATTATCTTGATGGTTTTAACATTTTTTTTTTTTTTTGATAAATGAGGTTTCAGTTTCATCATCTGAGAAGGAAAGTTCCAACCAGCTTCCATCTATCTTTACTTTGTTGAGGCAAAATGGAATGGAAATTTCATTGGAATAAAAAGTTTTTGCTTTGTTAAATTAAGATTACAAAAGACAAAAATTACTTATTTAGTTGCATATATCTAATCTTTATTAAGTTGGTCCATGCTAATAGCAACACTCTCAACACTCAACAGTCAGCCTCACTGAAGATCTCTTCAAGGCGCCATAAGAGCCTTCAGAAATTTAGTTTTCCATATTACCTGCAAAAACTAAAGAAATATTACACATCATCCAATGTAGTTTATAGATAATACAAGGGAACAAGGACATAATTAGTCTTTCAAATTTTATAATTGAATTAAAAGCTTGAAACCTTGTCTGAGCTACAATGAATAGACTTGAGAAAAGAAAAGTTGAAAGTTATCACAATAATATCAGCTGCAATTTTAATGCATTACAAGGTCCAAAGGGTTTATATTTCATAACTGTATAATCAGCAAAGATGGTAAAGCAGCTCGAAGGCATTCTATGATGGTGACAGTTGAGGTTGGGTTTTACTACGTAACAATTATAAATTAGACCAGAGAATTGACCCCCGGAAAAAACAAAAAATTGGCAGTCCAAGAAATGAATTAGAGAAACATAATATACTAGCATAATGAAACAGCCTTTGTCATGTAAAGTCTCCAGGGGCCATGAGTAACATGCTTACTTGTGTTAGGATGAGGAATAGATGTTTCAAGGGAACAAGGGCAAGTTGTGAAGCCCCGTATTTTCTGGAAATCCCATCATTATGTTTAGATTTTGTAAAGCTTGGCCAGAAGCACCCTTTATTAGATTATCAATCTGCAACAGGGTTTTAAAAGATTAACCGGTGGTTATAAAAAAGTAAAAAAAAAGGTATAAATTAACTATATTTATAGAGGAGTGATACATACAACTGATATAATTATTGCTCTACCAGGAATTCGATCAGGAAAGACATTCAGGTAGCAAAAATTAGAACCTCGAACATCATGAGTGCGAGGTACAACTCCTTTCTCCAATAACTTAATGAATTCTTCATTCTAATGACAAAATAAAAACAAATAATGAATAGCTTGTGCCTAATCAAAAGAGAATAGATCGTAACCATAAAACAGAAATACATAAAGAAATGTGCTTCCACATATATCAAAGGAAAAGACTTGATTCCATTATCATCAAATATTATTCATCAGCAATATAAGTAGTAGTACTTCATCCAACAATTAGGACAAGAAATACCTCATAGGAAACCTTCAATTGCTGGTACAAGTCCTCAGTGGTCACTCCTGAAGCCATTTCCACATATATAGTTGATTGCATTCCGCGGCTCTAAAGAATGATAAAATACAAAGAAAAAACAGAAAATGCTTTATTCTTCTGTCAGCAAACAGAACAAAGGATATTGGTTTTACCATACATAGGTGCAGGACTGTTACCATTGGCATCAAGTGTGGGGTGAAACTGACAGTTACTTTTGAATGTGCAACGTCAGATAGTCCCTGTTCAATCTCCGGAACTGCAATTCAAAACCAGAATCCATATTACTACCTCAGATCACAATTGAACATGATCATGCATTTAACAAGATATTCCAACCATACACCATGAAAATAATTTTATTTAAAATAAAAAATAATTACTAACACAAAAGTGCACATAACATACGAATATAAAATAATTTAAGTGCGAATTTGCATTTCTTTTATATATTACATTCATGACTTCAAAGTGCACATTATATATGCAAAGATCCAATATCTAGGATTGAGATTCACCATGACGGTGCCGTGTAACACCATAAGACATAATTCCTTCTGTTAATTCAGTATACAGATTTGCAACCTTGGCACCACGCCCTGCACAATGATCAGCCATAATAAGCTGGTGAAGAAATTGATGCAAGTAGTAATCAAAATATACTGCTAACATGATATCGAGATATAGGATGCAGCAGAGAATCCCAAACCTGCTCCACTCACGCCAGACTTTGCGTCAATGATGATATTTTTATATGCAATGAGATTAGCCTGCAACAATCAGAAAATCATCGGGCACTGGAAAGTAGTTGATTGAAAAACACATCACCAGCATTAGGAAATCCATGATCAAAACAACAACTACCATATATTGCTATATAAACATAAGCAAGAAAATCAAATTCAGTAGAACAGTACACTGAATTCAGAATTGTCATTACGAGTATATCTCACATTCTTGTTACCAAAGCTTGATCCAATAAGCCTCATTGAGAAGCCGTCAAGTGCTGGTGCATTCCATGTCTCAAAACTAATAAAATCAAGTTATTGAAAAAACATCACACTGGAGGTTAAAGGATAGGCTGGATATCTACCAGATTAACTTTTCTCTTATGATAAACAATTTATCAGTCAATTTCCCCTCTCCTTGCCAATAACTTTGCTAATTTCTTCTCCAACGCCTGCCACACGCACTACAAAACTCCCCTTCTCTCTCTCTCTCTCTCTCTCTCTCTGAAAACATCCAGCATGCTTGTGTATCCCTTAGGTGCATACAGATTTGCATGTAGTATTTCATCTATTACTGGGTACGTAATTTTTCATTCCTGTTGTTTCTAATGTGATTTTCTCTTGCTGTTTTCTAATTAAAAATTTTGCCCCAATCAGAAAGAAAGCAAGCAAAGTAGAGCCCTCTTGTTTTTGAAGTGTATTTAGCAATACCTATAGGCTGTAGCAGCTAGATAATGGAAAATTAAATAAACATTGCCAAATACTTTTTCTCACCAGAACACAGAAAAGTAATACATTATATACCAGGAAACAAGAATTCAAACATAACAACCAGCACAAACCTTTAGTAAAGGAACAAGAGGGAGTTGAATTGATGTTGGATAACAACCAGGATTAGCAACTAGCCGTGCATATTTTATTTCCTTTCTGAAAATCTCTGTCAAACCATATATGGCTTCTTCCTGAATCCAGATAAGTATAAAAAATATCATACATTTGGGAGAAGGATGATAAACTGGACATGAAATCCTAGAACAAAATACTCAAATCAAGAAACAGACAAAAAAGAAACTCTAGAGCAATTTCCACTTGTGTAATAAAATATCCAATATTTGTATTTTGGTAGTAATGGGTCATAACATCTTAAAGTTTATGAGACCAAGCTTGTTTTGTGGCGTACATTTCATACACTAGCAACTGCTAATTAATAATATTCAAAAGATCTTTTCCTTTATATCACAAATTACTAGATTTTTTATCTACCCACATAATTTAACTATCCTATGCATTGATACTGAAATAATATTATTCTATACTTCATAGTTGAGGAAAAAAGATAATTTTCTTTTGTGGAACTTCAAGAACCTTTGTGATAGGCTTCATATTCTGCCTTTGATTGGTTAGGTTACCAATATTTGATATTATGTAAGCAAAACCTTTTTGCGTACATTGACAAGTACTCAATTGTCCAAACATTTTATCAAAAAATAAAAAAGATTTAAAAAGAAAAAATTCCGGAAAAATAAAAGTAATGTCCAGTATTTGATGCTGTTATATCTGAGAAAGAATAAATAAACACTGGTGAAAAAGTTGAATTCAAGGGCAAGGAAACCATATACATAGTTGAAAGTAGATGCTCAAAAATAAAGAATTCAAAATTTTAAATTTGGTTTAAAATTTATATTTCCAAAAGTATTTACAAATTCTTAGGATTGTACTACAGTATCCCCCACAGATGAAAATCTACATTAGACCTGTTACAAACAAAAAATTCTATGTTTTAGGCAGGTAATCGAAAAGGAAATGGATCTCAAGTACCTTACCTGCAAATCTGGTGCTCTATGTGACTGGCCATACCATTCTTCATACTCAGAAATATCTCGTAGACGGAAGTCCTAGAAAATTGTTAGGCAATACTTGATATGAGCCAATGCTGAATTTTCAAATTAGTCAACAATACCTAAAATAAACAGGACTATCAAATAATGCAAACTGTTTTGATTGTTGTTTCAAACCATACTGCAGAAAGATCAACGATCTTTAACTTTCTGGGAAGACCTTTAATGATTTCCTGCATAGAAACGGATTCTTGAATAATGGGGAGAAAGTGACTGAGTAAATAACTTATCTTTCAAGGAAATAAACTTCTATCAACCCTGAAAATATTGATGAAATGGACAAAAAGATACAAGGAGAAAAGGAATGGACCTGTGTTGTTCCATGAGGCAAACAACAGAATACAGCATCCACATCAGAAAAACTTGCATCATTAGTGGAAACCAAAACTGGTAGATCCTGCAAATATAAAGGAAATCAAGTATCAGTTGGTTAAAAACAGTAACAAACAAACTCCTCAATTTACTTTCGACTAATATTTAAATATTTTAGTTGAATTAGAAATATGATACACGGGAACTCCTTAACCTTAACCCATTCAATAATATGACTAACTCTAGCTTTTTTGTTCATATATATTCTAACTCACACACAGTAAACCACCATGGTCTTGATTAGAATTCTACAGAAATGTGGAGTGTCAAACCTTTTTTGAAATGAAATGAGGGAACACTGACTCAATTGATTTGCCAGCATTTTTGTCCGCAGTCATTACACTAATTTCAAAGAATGGATGATTTGCAAGGAGTCGTATAATCTGCCAAAAAAAAAAAGGATAATTTGATTTCTCATTTCTTCTCTAACATAAATAAAAAAAATTTGCCTTCTCAGCATTAAAAGCTTCAAATTGATAGAAGCAGTGCAACTTCTATAACAAATAAAATTCACTAACTGAACATTTCAAAAATGCCTTTCCTAGCTGCAGTTAGCAACATATGTGGCTTTTTTGTCATCCTAGTTTATCACTAAGGAAAGAAAGGAAGGAAAAAAAGAAAACCTTTTTATCCTTATAAAAATCTATTTTCTCCATTTATTTAAAGAGAATGCACAAACCTCTGCACCAGTGTAGCCACTGGCACCAAGAAGAGCAACACGAGCTTCCTTTTCCTGTTTCGAATTTCTAATCTGCAAGCTTCTGGTTGACAATGCCGCGGATCTTACAACACATTGCCTGTGCTCATTTCGTTTTCTCAAAGTTGAAAATTTCACTTGACCCTGAAAATCATATGTAAAATCCTAAGCAGAGCTTCAAATTAAAATTAAAAAAAAAAAAATTGGAAAACAAGAACTCTCATTTCGAACACTGACCTTGCACAAACAGCCACCATCAAGGTAAACTGAGTTGAAAACTGAAGTGCTCATTTTCTCTGTCAAATTCTACAAAAATTACAGAGATACAGACAGACAGACAGAGAAGCTTGGGTTGTATAGCAAGTATTGACAGGTTTTGAAGTATTATATATGCGAAGTCGGGAATTGAATTGAGTTGAATTGAAGCCTTAAGGAATTCGATGCTTTTGATGGAAGCTGTGAATTGTGGAATTAGAAAGAGAGAATAAAGACATATTTTTGAGTTACAGCTAAAGTGAAATTTTTTTTCTTATTATTCCAAAGCACCAAATGCGGTCTATGCCAAAACCAAAACCCTAGATTTTGAGTGTGAAAGGGTTTAGAAAAGAAAAATAATTTAATCTTTTTTTTGAGCACTAAAAGAGACAATTCAAACTGAATCTATATTATGAGTTCGATCACACACGTATTACTAGGCTCTCCGTGTGCAAAATTAATTTAAAACATTGGTTAGCAAAATAAGTTTGATTCATGTTAATACGTTTATTTTTTTTAATATTCCGTTTAAAAGAGTAAGTATTAAGTTATTGATTTTTAAACTAAGTAAATATAATTTAATTATACATCTGTATATATATATATATATATATATATATATCTTTTTATTATAAAATATAATATTATGAGATCAATCACGAAATAGAAAAAAAAAACATTTTATAAAATAATAAAACTAATAAATTAAAAATTAAATAACTTGTTAAAGTAATACCAATATATTTACAACAATTATAATTTGATGATAAAATTTCATGAAAATAAAATTACTTATCAATTATTATTTTTTATTGATAATAACCTTTTTTTTTTTTTTTGCTAATAACCATTTAATACCTTTAATTGCATTTGAACAAGGTCTTTCACTTGAGACTGAAGTTTAAAAAAAAAAAAAAAGGTTAAATTTGGCAAGAAAAAAAGGAAGGTAAATCTATTTTCAAGACTTGCACTTATTTGAAATCTACAAAGGGGAAAGGATCAATTTTCATTGAATTTTATGTATTTAGTTATTTACATGGGAATAGTACACAACAAAAGAATTGATATACAGCATGAGAAAAAAAAAATGGTACACAGCTCAACCTGACAAGAACCAAAACAAAAACAACAAATGAACGTATCCATTTTTTCTCTGTATTGTTACAATTGCTAGCAAAAAGCTAACTTAACCATATCCTTTTTGAGGCAGTGAGTTCTATCTGTCTAAAGCAGAAAGAAAAGAAGTTTGACTCCTTTTTGGAGTTTGACAGTTCTCATCTATCCTTGAGTTTACTGGTGACGCTTGAGCCATTACCTCCAACAATCGATTTTTTTCAGTGGTAATTCTGTTCTGTAAAAGGGTTTAGATTCTTGAGTTATTTGATAGTGATTAAAGTTTGCAAAGTAAAAGGAGAAAGCAGAAACAAAAGCACCATTTTCTAGTAATGTAAGCGTGTGTATTTTACCTTAATTGTCAAATCTTGGCATTCTCTTTCCAGTGAAGTAAGTTTACTTTTCATCTGCTCAAGTGCCTCTTCAGCAGCAGCAGGGGTTACATTGGATACAGGTTTTGTTATTCCAGCTACCTGGAAATTTATATAGCATGAGAATACTTCCTATTTTCTCTTTTATTTTATTTTATTTTATTTTTTATTTATTTTTTATTTCAATGAAAAAATCAAAATCATGATTCTATGCACATACCTTCAGAACACTGGTACACAAGCCAAATAACCTCTGTGCTATTTGTACCCTGTCATCCTCAGTTTCCTGTGATGAGATTTACTTTTGATTAGCCATCAACTTAGCTGCAGGTCAAAAGTCAGAACAGAACAGTTTTCTCTATTTGAGCTAACCTTCAGTTTGTTCATCAACTGTTGTTCCCCATCAAAATCTATGTAAGGACTTTTACCAATGGAAGAGCGATAATGTGCAAGCTCTTCCTTAACCCGTGAAAGAATGATCTCTGAACGCTGCAGTTTAGCACAAAGGTCTTCATTCTGAATTTTAAGGAAATTGTTCTCCTCCTATTGTGTCATAATAGATCAATCACAAGTTAATTTCAGAAGAGAGTTAATAATAAACTAGAGGTCTTTGTGAAAGCAATAGCCTTTGAAAGAAGTTAACTAAGTCGTTTCAATTTGATATAGTTCAGAAATTCGATCGATTCTTGCCTTGACTTTTGCATGATGATGAATGCGCTGCTGGAGGTTTTGCTGGCCAGACAGCTTCTTCACTTCACCTTCAAGTTCCATCAGCCTCTTCTTATTATTTACATTCTCCATCTGGATGGATTAAAAAGCAAATAAATTAGATACAATATTTAAAAGGACGAAAAAGAACAAAGGTCTACTTCAGTTTATTCTTGAATGTACTGAAGAATTTTACAAGTCATAGGCTTGTAAATATTACCTTCAACATGTCATTTTCTGCTTTAAGTAACTGATCTCGCTGATGAAGCTTTTCCAATGCTATTTGTGCTGCAACCATCTCGGCCTGTTTACGATCAATTTCCTCTAGCCATCTAGCCAAGAAAATGTAAAGATTCATGCTTCAGAAATTTCTAACATTCATTTTTCCCCCCTTTCTCTATGTTATGGAAAAGGGAGTGAAGAAAGTGTAGGGGGTCAAGTCACAATATTTTGAGGGATGACATGCTTACCCTCGCCTTTCCTCAATAAATTCATTGAGCTGCTGTTTGAGTTTAATAAGCTCTTCCTTCTCCTGCATGAACAATGGGCACAATTAATATAAAGCAAATAATAGTTATCCGATTTTACTATCACCAAATAATAATAAAAAAAAGAACCTTTGGTTGACTTTCCGTGCTATTAGGTTGGGCTTTCTCTGCTATCTTCTGAAGTTGCTTGTTATCCAACAGTGACTGTCATTAACCAAAGAAAAAATAAATAAAGATGCTCACAAAACCTTTTATTTTCATTTTTTTTGTTTTTAATTTCCTTCTCTTGTTCAGGTGTAGGAAATGGCTTTATGTCAAGGTTATTTGAGAGTACAATACTAACATCTGTACATGGGAAAAGTATGGTAATGTGTAGTTTACCACACTCATAACACAGATGTACCAAAATGGGATTAATTATGTAAATTTACCACATAATTTGTCATGTCCAATTTTACTCCCAATAAATCTCGAATAACATCATGCGTCATGCTCTCCGCAGCAGCTAATCTCGCATTTAATGCAAACACCTGAAAAAAGCACAAGCACATCTAACAACAAGAACGATGTCAACACAATGATGAATTTATAATTGGACTGGCAAAGCCTACCTCTTTTTGTCGACCAGCTGCTAGGGATTCTAGCTCTTCAATACGCAACCTAGCAGCCGTAAGCTCCTCATCTTTTTCAGATTTCATTTGTTGTGCCAAACCCAAACCAATGCATTTGAAAGGGGAGCCAGAACCCCTAGACTTGGAGGCATTTTTCTCTAACTTGTTTGATGAAGAATTTGCAATGTGGGAGAAATGGCCTTCAGGTTTTACTTGCTCAGCCATGGCTTCCAAGGCCTTGAACTGTTCCCAATTTCATGATCAGTTCACAAACTTCAATTAACTTGAGAAGAAAAAGCAGTATAAACTCCTAGCATACCTTCTGCTTATACTCACTGGCCTGGGCTTCTGCATGCAAATTTAACTCAGAGATATGTGCCTTGCATTTGGTGATCTGTTGCATGTTAACAGAAGCATAAACTTCAAATGCTGAGACCTCATTATAAAGCAATGTGCTACCAAAATTCGTTCAATCATCATTTGAATGGAACCAAACTAAGTGTGACAAAGAACTTTACCTCTGCATCTTTCTCAGCAATATCCCTCTCAAGAATCTGTATGTGCTTTAAGGCTTCTTCAAGGCCTTTCTCCTTCTCATCCAAATGCCTAGAGACAAAGTAGAATCATGTATTGGTGTTTTGAAGAAACATTTACAGCATCTAAGCAAGCAAACTTCTATTGAATTGGAAAAATTATAAAGCGACCTGAACCTTTTCATGTCACTGTCAGCACTTTTAACATTCTGCATCTGATGATTTATAGCATGAAGCTCCACCTCTAGCTCCTCTCTTTGTAATCTTTGTCGTTCAGTTTCTCCTTTAAGAATGTCAACCTAACAAGAATTGGAGCATAAGGATGGAGATCAGAAAAATTTTATTCGCAAAATTTGACCAGACTTTAAAAATCATTAAATGCATAGGGTGCTGTGGTCATAAAACAAAGTACATGCCACATCATCAGAGTTCATAATATATAACCTTATTTTCCAGTACATTTATGGTGCATTCTAGCTCTTCAACAGACCGCTCTAGTAGCTTCACCTCTGCTTCCTTTTCTTCAGAATAGGTCTGCCTAGATTCAGCTATCTGCAAACCATGAAACAAATTAGAAGAATCGCACATCAAAAGATAGGTGCAGTGCTTCGTCTAAAGGAGCTTGAATAGCATATGCTAGCAACATGGAGCTTAACTTTTTAGCTCATGAAAAATAGGCTAATTGCATTCAAGTTGGCAGTTGCTGTGGCGGTAAGTTGGTCAGGGTTACAACTTACAATGTGAATGCAAAATAGAATTTACCTGTTGGGCCTCCAATGCAATAGCTTCATTTTCTTCAGCCCAAGCCTGTGCCTTTTCAAGCTTTTCTTTCAAAATATGCATCTCCATTTGTAGCTGATCTCTTTCATTAGCAACTTCATCCAAGTTGGTCCTTAAAGATTCAATAGTACTATTCATTTGGCCAAGAGTGCTACCCATTTCTGAGAGTTCCATCTCCAAGTTCTCAGTCAAATTCCTTCTCTCTGATAATTCTTCCTCAAGAGAACTTTTTGCAGCTAAGGCTTCTTCAATTTGATCTCTCAGCTCCATATTTTCACAAGTAGACAATTTCAGGGTCTCACATTCCTTCGCCAAATTCAACTCAAGAGAAGAGATAATACCTATTTTCTCCTGCAACTGGGCTTCAAGCATCTGACTGTGAGCAACAGCTTCAACAAGCTCACTTGACTTCAAAACAAGATCATCTTCCAAAGCCTCCAGGGAGGCCATCATTTCCTCAATTTTATCCTTTTGATCCTTAGTGCTAGATGCAGACTCTTGTAGCAAGCTTAAATCAAACAACAGTCCTTTCAAAATATCATCTTTCCTTAATAACTCAACCTGGAGACTACTGTTGTCAGATACCAGCTCTTTAGCATGGCACTCCAGATACTCGATTTCTTCTGAAAACTTTAATGTCCTTTCTACAGCTTCAGATATCTCAGACAACATTTTCTCTACAACCGTATTTCTTTCTTTGTCCAGCAAACTAAATAATTTATCCACATCCCCCAGCAGATCAACACACTTCATATTGTTCAGGCTTGACTTGGAGAGAGCTTCATGTATAACTTTTTTGTGAGATTTATGTTCATTTTTCAAAAGAATGTTCTCATTCTTTAATGCATTCATTTTATCAGCAAATGTTTGCAAATCATGGTCTTTTGAGCTTAATTCTGCCATGGCAACGGACTTACAATGCAGTAGTTCATTCACTTCATTATCTTTCATCTCCAAATCAGTCTGTAGACTAGCAAGAAGAGTCTCCAAGGACAAGATTCTCTCTTGTAACCTGTGATTTTCCATGTCAGTGATCTTAATATGGCTTGAAAATGATTCAATTTCAGAAATTTTCTTCTCCAAATCTTGGAGAACTATGCTGTTATCTGTCTTTAACTTCCAGGCCTCACTTTTAAGTGTCTCATTTTCGTCTTCCACACCACTCATTCTGCTAAGTTCTACATCTTTCTTGTCTAGTTCAGTTTGATGCACGCTTGATAAAGTTTCCAACAAGCAGATATCCTTCTGCAATTTCTGGTTTTGTTGATCAAGAATGGAGATATGACTGGAGGAGCCATCCAATGCTATCTCTTTGGTTTTCAAATCATTTAGCAGTTTCTCGCGATCAGCTTCTAGTTCTTGAATTTGAATTAACAGTCTTGCCTTGCTTTCCATGACTTCATCCAATTCACCTTTCAACACATCATTTGAACACGCTGCATCCTTCAGCAATTGAATCTCTCCTTCAAGGCTCCTGTTTACCTCATTCATCTCTGTAATTCTTAAATGGCCTTGGTTCAGCCAGGACAAAAGATCCTGAACCTCAGTATCCTTGGCCAATAGAACTTGTTCTTTCAACTCTCCATCCACCATTAAAAGAACCATTTCTTCCTTCAAAGTCTCAAGGACGGAAGCATAACTTCTGTTCTCTTTCTCAGCTTCATCTTTCTGGAGAGACATCTCTTCCAGCTGTGATGCCAAGACAAGTGACTCGATGTCTTTTGAACAAAAGTCCGTCAGGAAAAGCTCAGCCTGAGAATTTAGAAGCACCTCTTTCTCTGTCAGAATTTTCTCTTGATCAATAAGAGACTGGGCAATGTTCCTGTTACTGAAGTCCAAGTCCTGCATTAGAATAGAAAGCTGTGATCCCATGTAGTTGGACCTTTGTAACATCGATTCCTCCTGCAACTGTAGGTCAAAGATCTTTTTTTCAAAAGTGGTTAACTTAGTGCTAAGATCTCCAGTTTCCTCCTCTTTCCTCAAGATCCGATCAAAACTGTTTTTGATATCAGCCAGTAATTTCCCCTTCAGATTTCTGCACATTTGAAGATCTTTACTTGACTTAGAATTGTTTTCTCTCAGATCAGCTATAATTGTGTTTGATTCACACAAGCCATGTTGCAACAATCCATTTTCTGCATTTAGTCCTGTCGCTGTTTCCAACAAAATGCCCATATGACAGAGATGCAGCACTGATACAGCACAATCCTTCAAAATTATCTCAGACCAGACATCTTCAAGCCATGTCCGCACCAACTTTTTTGAGTCTAAGACTAGAGCCGTGATAGAAAGAAAATCACACACCAGATAATTGAAATTTTCCTTGAAAGAGGTTTGAATCTGTGCAATAATACCCTCCAGCTCCAAAACTAGATCGCTTGTTTCCACCAAACTTAAATGAAACTGTTTTTCAAGGTCTTCAACTTGCACATTCTTCAGAGAATTGATGGATTGCAAACTTCTAACCTCATTCATCAGCATATCCCTCTCATTGGTTAATGTGCTTTCAATTTGTTTCAGCCTTTTCATGTCAAGTTTCAGTGTTTCATTAGCTATTACCAGTCCATTAATCATAATATCAGCTTCTTTCATGGTATCTTGGGCCTCTTCAAATTTCGCAAAAATACAAGAAGCCTCTGCTGCCTTCTGGGCTGCAACTATCTTTGCATCACCAACTTCCATCTCAAGAAACTGTAGAAGAAATGTAGAAAATAACGGATAAATAGTATGGGGATGCAATAAAACCTACATGCCTGATAATTAAATCTTAAATAGTCAAAAGTAATTGCAGGAAATGCCAACAGTTCATTATTTGTCATATCATTTTAAAAACAGTTATTCTTGTTCAGGCAGATAGCGCATGAATTATATAAATAAGTAGAATGATATGAGGTGTTTGTCTTCAGGAAACCCCAAATTATCAATTGGTTGCAGCAGAAATTTGAGATTACAAATTTAAAAAATGTAACAAGCTACCTCTTTTGTTTGGCAACAATGAATTCCAGCTTCCTGGACAATTTGTTCAAGTGATTGTAGTTTATGATTGCCAGCATCTATCTTTAGTTCAAACTGCTTTTCAAAAGCATTCATATCTGCTTGAATTGCAAGTATGTGAGTTGAGAAGCATTTTAAGCTCTCCTGACTTTGTTTCTCTGACATCCATATTTCTTCTTTCTCACTGCGTAGTTTAGCCATTTCCACTTGAACCTCTTGCAAGCTCTCAAGAGCAGACTCAATTTCCTTTCTGAGAAGAATAATGGTAACATCTCGATCACAGACATCCTTGGAAGTTCTTTTGAATCCTTCATTTTTTTTCTCACAGGAATCTATTTCAACAGAACTTTCAGGGATACAAGCACTTAAGTCCTCTCCAGCATCTGTCTGCAACAATTTCCAGACATAGCAGTTAAATCAAACTCATATCAGAGACAACAATGGCATTAAAATGAGCCCCAAAGTTTAAAATAGGCCCTCTAAGTCTAGCTATAAACTCAACTATTCCATCATAATTCAATTTTCATAATCTAACTCCTTAATCATTAAATTTCATCAATCAAATCTAATTTGTGTAATCAATAAGCAAGTTGTTTTAAGAAATAAATATTACATTTGGTTTTTTCTTTTAATTTTTTTAAAAATAGTATAATTTTAAACTAAAACATGCATATTTCATATATTAAAGGAAATTAGAAAATGGCCGCTGTCCGTTTGGCTTTCTTGATCAACTTAGAGGGCCAATTTGTAACTGTAGCCTAAAATTAAAAGTAAAGGAGCATTAAATGAGCAGAACTCAAGAGGATTAGCTTACCCGTACATGGCTTCTTTCTAGAGGCTCATGATCCCCCTTTGTTTCATTCAAATCATGATTCCTGTCATGCTTCAATGAGATGCTCATGCTTGATCTGAGTGACGATACGCCAGTTTGCAACTCAGTTAGTTTTTCTCTTGTCTTCAAAATATCATTCTCCTCGAGATCTTCAATTCTTTTTGTCATGTCATTAGCACGTTTCTCCTCTTCCAAGAGTCTATGTTGAAGATCGATACATGTTTCCTTCAACTCCACTAATTCTTTTCTCAAAGACTGAATTTTTTCCTCCGCCTCTTCAATGACAGCAGCCTGATCTGCTAAAAGGATGTCTTTCCTTTGATTAATCTCTGTTGACTCACTAAGTTGGGCAGCCTTATACTTTAATTCATCAAGATTATTAACATTAACTTCTGAAAGCCTATTCACGATAACAAAAGCAGCTGTAGCACAATCTGATGATTTGCTAGCATGAAGTTCAGCCAGTTTGACCTTCTCCTCGAGCTCTACAATGGTAGATATTTTCTCCTTTAAAAGGGACTTCAGGAGGACAATTTCTTTCTCCTTCTCATTGCACTCTTGCTGTTGTGCTTCATTGATCACTAATGCTGCTCCCCTCAAGGACTTAAGCATGCACTCCATTTCACTTCTTTTATTATTTGCGTCCTCTAAACATTTGCCAAGTTCTTCAATCAATAACTCCTTTTCAGAGATGACTCTAATTAACCTGCCAACTTGTTCAAATATCCAGATCCGTTTTTGTGGAAAGGAGCTAGATATAAGGTTAAGCTGATCAGCGGCATCTGTAAGTGCTTCTTGCCCATCTGCAAGAATTTCCATCATCTCACAAGCCAACAATTCCCATTCTTTAGATGATTTTTTCAGTTCCTCGCGTTTACACTCCAGCTTTCCATGTAACTGTTTGTTGTCTTCAGTTAACAATTGTAACTTCCCCTGCAGCTCCTTCAACTCAGTTTCGAGAAGCATCACACCTTCTTTAGTCTCCTTCTCTTTCAAATGGCAATCATGAACTTGCTGCTGAAGAGAGGATAGTTCTTCTTGCATACAGACAATAACCTCAGCAGTTTCAGCCTCTGCCTGCTTACGGATTTCATCCCTTTGTTCTTCATTAGTCGTCTGAAATGCATGATCATTTTGGTACCATGTGTTCAGTCTCTTGGCCTTCTCAAGGGAATATTGCATCCTCTTCAATTTTGTCTGTAAAGTGGAGTCCTCGCTCTCTGAATGGTTAGATGGGCAATCTCTTAACTCCTTTCTAGAAAGTTTGTCCTTTAAAGCTATTATTTCAAGCTCCTTTTCATGTAAAAGCTCCATGTAATGGCTGTTACTTTTCCTCAGGTCTTCCATGTCATTTATTGATAGTATTTGCTCAGACTCCAAGGCTTCAACAACTGACTTTGCCTCTTTCAATTCAAGAGTTACATCTCTAAATTGCTTGCTTATAAACATAAAATTTTCTTGTGCCAGCTCTAGTTCTCCACTCAAGCATGCTGCCCGTTCCTCTGCTTCAGCATGAGATGATTTCTCTTCTTTGAGAATAATCTTCAATATGTCCAATTCCAGCTGCAAATCCAACATTTCTTCCGCATATGAATTACCATTAATGCTCTCCACCTCATTCTGATCTTCCTTACGATTTCCAAGTCCAGATTTTAGAGCTTTCGAAGAATCCTGAAAATCATGAACGTGCATTGATCAAAATATGCATGAAATAAGAGATATAACAAAAAAGAAGAGCATACACATACTTAACAAAACAAGAATATTGTGTAGTAAACTTTGTATCCCCTGGCTTTCATTCTATGTGTATATTTAGTAATGGTACAGCGTAATCCCTTAATTACAGCAAATCAATTCTCCAATTATATCCCCAAATTACAGCAGATCCTATTAAATGAAATCATATTTAAAACAATCATAATCTTGACAGCTGGTATTGATAATACTAACATGCATATGACTCGGCAGAACATGTATTGATACTAAAAGAAAGTGTGCATCTTTCTGAGACTAGATATTCCAGGACTCAAAAGTACCTTAGTAGTTCTGATATTACCATCTTCATCTTGGGTGGTAGATTTGAGGTTCTCTAACAGAAAATTTAGATCATTTATTTCTCTGCAAAAGATGTGGAATCAAAAGCACATCAATAAAGCCAAAAAACTCGCAGAAAAAATAGAGGGATTTTGAACCACAAATACATATAAAAAGTTTTAGCTCAGAAACAGGATGCCGAATGAAAAAAAGCACTGAGTTCCTCACCTTGTTAGTTTTTGATTCTCTTCCAAGCAAGAATTTAAGTTACGCCTGCACTCTTCTAACTCATTGAGAGTGTTCTTTAACTGAAAGAAAAAAGTAGAAGGGAGTGTCACATGCATTAATAAACTTATGGAGAAAAAAGTTAAATAATTTCTTGTTAAGAAAGCAGTAAGCAACCTCTGAGTGGAGAGAATTGTCTTCATTGATGATGTGCCTAGCTTCCTGAGTAAATGAGGGGGGAATTCCAAACCAGTAAGAAACAGAAAGATCCTAGCTACTTGATATACATCAAACCTATAGCAGTCTATCAGGTTGCACAAGCAGGAATAAAAGGAAAGGAGAATGCAATAAGAGTATTTAGAAGCTTCAAAGCTATTTCTGATCCTTCCCACATCATTTAGTATGTTAAGACTTGAGAGAGGAAAACCAGAATAATTTGAGAAGGTACGAAATACAAACCTGAGGTTGGCTATTGACATTTGGATGGTTATGCTGTATGGATTTCCCATCAAGATAATGACGCAGCTGCAAAACAAGGCTTTTTCAGTTCAGGTCCCATACATGGAAAAATAAGTTTTTGCATCTAATTCCATGAATACCTGTTCCCGAAGTCCAGATACTTCATCCAAGAGTATTTCTTTCTCCCCTTCCTCATAGAAATCTTGAAATCTATCGGTGAAATTTTGTAATTAATTGAGCATCTAGTACCATATTCTGGCAAAACAAGGAAAAGAAAAATTACCTTCTGAGTTGGTCCAAAAGCCTTATATTCTCCAATGCAAAGCGAGTTACTTCAGGATTTTTATCTACTTTAGCTTGAAGCAACTGAATCTCTTCACAGAGGGCTCTGTTCTCTTCAAGCAAATAAGTATCTTGCTGCAATGAACCACTGAGTAGTGATTCTGTTCTCTGAATTTTGTCTTCTCGAAATCTAAGCATCATTTTTGTGCTCCTGGTCTCCTCCTCTCTTTGACGAACCTGAGATGTAGTCAATGACAGGAATTTTGACCACAGTTGACAAACAGGCAAAGAAGGAAGTTGTATCAACAAAAGTAGTATACCAAACGGTTCAAATGCTCAATCTCTGCTTCAAGTTTCTTGATGCATGTCTCTGCCATTTGTTCTCTTCTCAATGCACCAGCAAGTGTCATCTCCAAAGACTTCAACTGTTTGAACATAGATTTTTATTAATATGCAATATTTGCTGAACAGAAACATTAATATGGAGGAAAGCCAGGTAAAGCACAAGCTAGATATTGGTAGGCATGGGAAACATCTTAACAGGTAAATAATAAACTTAATCTTGTTTGACTTCAGGTGCCTATGAGCAGGAAAATGCCCCATCATGTCACTGAAGAGGCGAACACTTTGCAAGAAAAAAAAAATTAGGCATCCTACTTGCTTTCTTTAGTAGCAACAATTCAAACTAGCTCCATTAGTCATACTGTATTCCTGAATCATCATAATGCAAAATGTCCTAGTATACCTGCTTAGTAGACATTCTGATAACACCTTTTGCTTCAGATCCAAGCAAGCCATCAACCTGTTGTTGATCAGCTTCATACATGTTCTCAATGTCGATGGAATCAGTAGTTCTATATTTGATGGTTGAACCAAATGACAAAGACCTGGAGACGTTTTGACGTTTTAGGAGAGATAGTTCCTCCTACTCAACAAAGGTACAGTAATTTTAGTACAAGTTATTGACAAAATATATATATATATATATATATATATACATTTAACAGAAACTTAATTAATGGCACACCTTTAGAAGCCTTATTTGATGCTGCAGTGCTATGACATCCCCAGTGGCATCTTCGTTCACCACGGCCTATATAACATGGTGAAATTCAAAATTAGTGAACTTGATCAATGCCCTGGAGAAAGTCAACCACAGAACATTGGTGCAGTACAAGCTTACATTATTCTGGATAAGTTTTGCTCGCTGAGCAAACTTTAAAGTATTTAGTGTTTCAGCTGCACAGCTGCAAGGCAGAAGTTAGAGAAATGAAAAGCCTAATTGTAACTTCACAGGCAACTAGAAAATTGAAACTGTAGGAGGTAGTTTCAAATAGGTGACCAACCATATGGAAGGGCTAACGTTAGCAATAATCATTGTTTTTGAATTTCCACCAAGTGAGTCCTGCATCATATTTCGTACCATGTATTATATAGTGAACGAAAAACACAATACTGAGGAAAGTAAGCAAACAAGATTGGAACTAACCTGAAGAAGGAAGGTCAACCTTGAATCCCTATAAGGAACATGTTTTGGCTTCCCATTTGCCACATCTACTAGAATCATAATTACATGACTGCAAATAATGGCATTCATTATATTGCCAGAAAAAGAATTAAACCAGGAAAATGAAAAACATAACAAGAGGGCAGAAAAGACTGATAGGTCTAATGTCCAAACAAAATTAGGAAATATTTCAGTACCCTAATGTGGACAATGATTTGTTTATATTTGCTGCTTCCTTTAGGCGCTCACCTTCAGCACCTGAACTTTTCTGCCTGTAGTTGATAATTAATTTGGTCATCATTCAGGAATAGGTCACTATATTATGCAAAGGATGTATAGTTCAGGAAATGTTGAAAGCAACAAACTTGCCTTTCTGAACCTGCAAGATCAACTAGGTTCAGTCTAGCAAACCGTAGGTTAGTTGTAGAATCTTTTTCCCAACTGCTCTCAATTACACATGTAAAAACACTATGTGACCGACTGCTCTCTCTATTCATATTTGTTGCTGCAACTCTTCTATTTAGAGAACCCTACATTTAACAAAGTTCAGTTATCAAAATGCACCCATGCAAGTGAATACGATCACAGAAGGTACAGAGACTTTAAGTAAAGATTAACCTGAGTCAATAGCTTCAAAATGTCGCTCACAGTTTGAACTTCAAATTCTGACAAATTTTCTACATAGACACCCTTTTTGACATCCTCTCTCAGCTACAAAGGCAAAAACAAATAAAATGGCATGACTAAAACTATCTGAAAACATATCATAGCTAAGTCACTTGATAATAACGAAACTTACAAGCAAATTGGAAGATGAGGGATCAAGGAGATCGGTAATTTGTTCATTGTAAATCTCTAAGAAAGAGCACTTGCAATTATATTTTAGCCTTTCATCCCTTCTACTTTCTTCTTCCTGAGTAAAAATGAAGTTAAGCATTAACAAGAGAAAGACATTACATTTTTTATGCTTAGAGTTACATCTGAGAACTTTTACCATTGCACATGTAATTATGTAAGCAAAGAATGTAAAAAAAAGTTTATGTTCTATGTGCATGTGTCAAAGGTGAACTGGAAAGATCAGGAAAAGAGTAAAATGCATACAGCTTGAATCCTTGCAAACAAGAATTCAAATATCCTTGGTGTCATTCCACGATGTAGGCTGGGCTTGACTTCTAAATCATCAATTTCACCAAGCATTGTGTATGTCTTCCCACTTCCTGTCTGCATGACCAAAATTTCTTTTGTTAAATTATGTCAATATATTTGTATGGGGATTTTATGAAAGAATGTTGTGACTCTCTTAATTGCATGAACACGATTATTGCACATCTTTGTATCCTACAAAACACTGCAATGTCCAGCTTCTGTACCTATTATGCTTAAAAACTAATGGATTGATGCTTATTTGTTTAATTAACCACTTGCAGTGAGTTTCGGGAACTCTAAGCCAAAAAATGGGAAACCGTTGAAGTAAAACCCTTTTTCAATTTTTTTTTTTTTGCAGGCAAAATAACAAAGAGAATTTGCACCCTCCTCAAATACCATTTAGAACAAAGACACAAGGGTGAAAAAAATCTTAGTGCTCCCATCTTGCGTCATATCAATACTTATATCTCAGGCAGATGTCTTCACATGAAGAACTGTTAGAGGAATCTCTCTCTCTCTCTCTCTCTCTCTCTCTCTCTCTCTCTCTCTCTCTCTCTCTCATATAGGCAAAGAAGAAAAAGGACAAAAATAGGTTCTTATATGGGGTATATCATCTGTCAACATAGGTGGAACACAGCCTCAACAGAGAAAGCATAACATTACTTGAGTCCAATAGGACAAGCATCAACGTGTCCAGACCTCAGAAGCTGCATTGTTTTCCGAGTACATAAAAGTTAAAAGAAACAGAAAAGGAAGTGTATGCAAGTTACCACCTGCTATGTAATCATGCATATGTACAGCTCAGACTGGCGGCATTTACTTCACATTGTGGAAATGCAAATGAAAAACCATAAACGATGCCAAAAGCATCCTGTGCGCAGGAGATTACCTGACCATAGGCAAACATACAGCTATTGTAACCAGACAAGCAATTTTCCACCATTGGGAGACCAGCCATCCTAAAAAGCGTTTCCTGCAAATGACAATCATGTAACACTGCTTAACTTACAAAACTGAATTTTTTGGGTAAAGATTTAATTGATCTCTACTGTCGGACCAGACCTGATCTATTGTCTCACAGGCTACATGGTCAAATGTGAAACGAGTTTCTGGTTGCCCAATCCAAGTGATACTTTGGGCGCTTTCTTGCTTCAAGCACCTGTTGTAACCATGAATGCTCTTTTCCATGCTGTTGAGCGGACGCATTCGAATAAGAACCTATATAATTTCATCAACCTTCAGCTTAACTTGCAAGTGCAAAGTATCCATTCAAAGAATAAATAAAAAATTTGAAAAACTCAATCCCGAATTCAGTCTCTCAAACATCAGCACATATTCACCAGAAAACCCTATAATCATTAACTGAAGCTAAGGCTATTTTATAAAAGATGTTCAGCAATAGCATTCTGTTTCACCTCACTCTGAATACTACTATTAACTTAAGTCAAAACATTGTTCAGGATTCCAAATTGGCTTTGAATTGCCAAAGTTCTCTCTCAAAAAAAAAAAAAATGCCATCTCTACCATTAGTTTTTCTTCATATATTCATCCCAGTTACTTCTGGAGACTGCACCAAACATATGCAAAGAAAACAAGCACCTCAATAATCAAACTATAAACGGGACATACCTGTACATTGTGTTCCATCCAAAATGATGGATCCTCCTTGAGATCAAAATGAGGTACTTCAACAGTATTAACAACTGTAGTACTTGAGCCACCAGAAACAGGAACACCTCTATATAATGCAGCGAAATTCCCCATACGCCCTCCTCCAATACTCCCATCCAACTTATTCCTAATCCCTGAACTCGGAGGCTTAGAAACACTCTTGGTCGGTGTGCTCTGCGTGGAATTAGTTTCAGAATAACTTGAAACAGGCCTCCCCACTGTCCTAGAGGATCTTGGAGTCGTATTTGGCAAACCTCCTCGGCTCGGCTGCATTGAATAGCTATTGAAATCAGTTCTCACTTCATCACGCGATTCACTGGGAGTTGAGCTAGGCTCATTCATCTGAGCCCACCCAAACCGGTGCTTGGCCGGAAATGCCCCTCCTCCTCCATGTTTATCTGGCGTACGGAGAGGCAAAGTAGAGTCAGCATTTCTGGTCTTGGGCTTAGTTGGAGTTCTGCAAATTTTACTTCTAGCAGTCAATCCTTCTTGATCCAATTTAGAATTAGTAGGGTGGGGAATAGGGGCTGGGTCTTGAATCGTGTTCAACGGAGGCCTAGATGAGTCAGTGCTAGCTTGACTCCCTAATGAATCTCTAGGATTTACAGGCACATTTTCGATTTCCTCATTATGCTTGCCCGAATTTCGGCGCAGGAATTTGAAATCCCTCAACATCCTGAAACGAACAAAAAAAATTGTCAAAAAACTAATAATTTACATGCACATTTTCCGCATTTTTTCAGTGAATAGATAAGTACCTGAGAGTGGAAGTGAAGAACAAAATCCTCAGATTTCGAGTCACTGAAACTTGAGAAGAAGAGCTGATTTCAGCTGGGTTTAATATTGAAAATGAAAATGGAGAAATTACTGGATCTTGGTTCGAGTAAGCATATCTCTCTCTCTCTCTCACTCTCTCTCTCTGAGTCTTGGATTTGAGCTTACTTACAACATCACTGTTTTTCTGTTCAGTGTTTGAAATTTTGGGTTTAAACTTTTAAATCGAAAAAAGTTGGGGATAGGAATGAACGGCTGAGATTGGAAATAGAATTTGAAAATGGAGTGAGTGAGAGGTGAGGTGAGCGTCTCGCGGTTTCGGTATTTGAAATGGGGCAGGGGCTTTTTGGTCAAGTGATACCAATCATTATTATGTCTCAGTTTCAAATTTCAACGGCTATTTTTGCCTATACGTGCTTAACGTGGCTTTTGAGTCTTCAGGCCGGAAATTGGACCTGAGATTTTTACTCACCGGGCTGGGCTTAGTCTAGCCCAGGAAATCATTCCTAATTCGTGATCCAGTCTTGGCCCAAAGTAAATATTAAAACTATTGGGCATTTGGTAATCATATCCCTCCTAATAACTGAGTTGCATTTAAATAAATAAACATTGTCCATTGATGTTTTAATTGGTGTTCTCACTTTGAGTAGTTAAAGGTATCGAGTTTGAATTCTTTCAACCATAGTTGTCTCTTGTTGTGTAAATTTCAACCCATAAAAGCTTCCAATGATAAATAAATATATTAAATTACAATAAAAAATTAATTGATAATATTTAATTAAGCTTTAGCAAATAATAATTTCATTTTCAATTTTAAGTTTTTGTGCTGGATCACATTTTCATCCTACTGAATTGAATATTAAACACTTCATCTCTTATTTAAAAGAAATGAATCGATACCCAAACCAATCCCCCTAGTATTTTAAACTTCAATGATTGCACCAGGTATAACACTATAAAATGAAGAAAAAATGTATCTAACCAATAGTGCCGTCCGTATACGACATGTGAAAGAAATTTGTAAAATATAAATGGATTCATTTTCTTGTGTTCTACCATTTTTTTAATATTATTAAATATTGAAATATAAATTAATGTGTTTAATTCTAAACAACTATTAAAAACACTCCTCTCTTTTGTTTAATATAAATAAAATATTATAATGTGACCGGTCCCATAGTTGCTGAGTAGGCCCATTTCATTATTGGAAACAACATTCCTTTGTGGGGACATTTTAAAGCCACCTGTGCCAATCAAATCCAATTTCTCATCCTTCATGTCTTAAAAATGGATAGTTAGATGTTTCATTAATTCCAATCCAGAAATACTTATCTACTTTATGTTTATTTATTTCTCCAATATAATCTTATATACTTTCAATAATCTCTCTTTTAATCAAGCTGTGAAAATGATTAATTAGGTTGATTTCTTATTCAGCCTGTGGGCCCCTATTAGTAACTACTAAATTAAAAAAGAAAAATTTAAAAAAAAGGAAAAAGAAAAAGAAAAAGAAAAAAAAGAAAGAAAGGAACAAGTGGATAAATTTAATACAACACTTGTCAATTTATGTTAATTATTATAAATTTTAATTGTCTTATTTGAAATGATTTATTAGTCTTAATCTATTTAACTTGGGAATCTATATACTTTCTGAAAAATAAAAGGCTTATCCTTTCTCCACTTGATTTACCATATCAAATAATGTGTCCCATCATATCTCAACCATTGAAAGGGAGGGGAAGAGACATGCAAAACATGCCCTTTGGGATCTTCAAAAGCCAAATAAAAATTATAGACCATACTATGTTACGAAAAATAATTTTCTAAATCGAATTTATGTGCCCACTTAAAATTAAATTAATGAAAATAAAAATATTTTAAAAAATTTTCATATTTTCTTTTTCTTCCTGTATATTTAGAAATATTTTATTTTAATGAAAATTATGTTTTTATTAATTTAATTTATGAGTAGAACGATGGGCCTGAATTTAGACAGGTCAATTATTTATATTATTTTTATACAAAATAATAGAACTAAAACAAGAATAATTACAAAAATAATAATTACAAAGAGGTAATACATATCTGCTAGAATTAAATATTAATTAATTAGTCTCTCTCCCCCTAAAAAAAAAAAAAAATAATTAGTCTCCCTGTTTGGGACTATATATACAGGCTTTTGAAAAAGGAAGACTGGTAGAGGTGACGCGGAGAGAAGAACAAGGAAAAGAAAAGAAAGGAAAAGGGAAAGTAGAGGGATAGGATATAAAAAATTGCAGAGAAATGGTGATCCAAAGGTTGGAGATGTGCATGGAATTAATGAAACTAGCTCTTGATTTTGTTTTTGTTGTAGCTGAAGCAATTGGAATTGTAATTCAACAGAGCACCTCAACTCATTCTCAGTCACTACCAAATCACCATTTTGCTCCTGCTGTTCCTTTTGTTGGCTTTCTTCCATGAAAGTTCCGCAATACAATTTTCTTCAAGAAATTCATTAATGGGTTTTGCTATTTTCTGGTTTATTTTCTTTTTTCCTTTTGTTTTTCAATTATGGGTTTTGGAATTTGTAAATGTAAGGGAAACTTTTAGTTTGTGAATTGTATGAGATGCAAGTATAATTTCTCAATTCTGAGTTCTTTCAGATTCTATCTTCAAATTGAAGCGTTCTTGATGTTTCTTTTGCTTTTTCGTAAGGTGGGTGTTCTTGAATCTTGATGTGTTCTGAAGCTTGAGCTCATATTAATGGAGTCATAGGATGGACACCCATATCCAGATACAGAACAGTTTAGTCATATAATGGAGGCTTCTATTAAGATTGAAATAAAGTCCCGAACGTGTCACCTGGAAAAAAAGAGAAAGTTACGAATTTGACCTTTCAATTCAATTTATTTTTTAAATTTGTAATTCGGTGATTTATCTGAAAATTTTCTGCGTTTACTCAAATATCCAGGCCATTTGTCGCGAATTACAATTTCAGAGAATAAATTGAATTAATAAATTCAAAATCGAATTAAACTTTATTACTATAAATAATAATAAATTGAAAAAAGTCCTGTTAGAGAACAACCAAAATATCTAGAGACAGAACAGTCCAATTGCAGTAACTTGCTTTGAACTTTAACATCGATGTAAAGAGAAGACTCCAGTTCCAATTAATGCTAAAGAACTCATCCAACTCGGACAAAAAACAATGATTTTATACATTAATTTGCACTTTTATTAATATCCTAAATAAATAATTAATGTGTATTTAATGAAATCATAAAAAATAAAAAGTAAGCATATAATTGATTAATTTCCTAAATTTACAACTAAGTTGGAGAAAAAATAATTTAAAATTTGATAATTATAATAGAACGAAAGAAGTACTGGTTCTACCTCTTTAATTGTAATCGAAATATTTATTTTTTTATTTTTATTTGTAGTTTAAAGTTTTCGCGTCTTGTAACGATCTTTCAAATTAGTCGAGGCTTTCCAATTTAAGAAGTAATTAAAACATTTAAATTATGATAAAATAATTAATTACTTAGTAAGAATACCAAAATACAGAGATAAAGTTATCTCTCATAAACAAAAAAGTAAAATTGAAAAATCATTAGTACATAATTCTTAAAGTGGGATAGAGATAATAATTCTATTATAATTCATTTTTTTATTCAATTTGTTTAATAAAATTGAAAATCAAAAATCAAATTTAGTCTACAAATTAATCAAAATAATACTCCAAACAAGTTTGACACATGATATGCATGTTGAAATTTTCAACAAAAAAAAAAAAAAAACTAAAAAATAGAAAGGCATATACCTTGTTTGATTGTTATTCCCCTGTGATTATTATTTATTTTATATAATTAATTTAATATCCTTGATTTTATAAATAAAATATGGTCAAAGAAGATTCATTGTGGCCCAATGCAAATTTAGTTGAACAGAATATTCAAATATTGACAACAAATTACATAGATGAACATGGGAAGAAAAAAAAAACATGGTGAAATTGAGAAAATATATATTTTTATATGAATTTAAAAAATATAGGAGATATCTATTTTTTAATATATTTTATTAGTTTATGGTATCTAGCTACTTTTTACTCTTAGTTCAAATTTTTAATATAAATAAAATGTTTTGAGAAATTAAAAACTATTTCTGAAAAAAAAAAAAAAGAATAGATAGACTTGAAAAAGAAAGAATAGTCTGATGGGCTAAAAATAATGGGTTGGATAGAACAACGATTACCTGTATAATTAGGCCCATAGCAGAACATTGTGGGTATGTTATGGATTAGACCAAATTACTATAAAGTCCCCGAAATTTGATCAAAATTGCTACTTTATCCCTATTATTTTCGGAGATGTCAGACAGAGAAGAAGTCAAAAGCAAAAAGGTAATGGATGGCTCTATCAATCAGATTTCTAATTAATTTCTTTTCTAATTGAATTTTTCTTATGAGTTTCTTTTTTTTTGGAAGTTTAAAGTTTAATTCGTACAAGTTAACGTTTTACTATATACAATAAGACGTATCATCATTAATTTCTAACGAAGAGTTTCCTTTTTTTGTTTTAAAATATTTTCTTTTGTTCAAACTTAAAACTAGCAAGTCAATTTATTTTTCTTAATAAGGCATGACGTGATGATTTAAGTCCTTTTGAAAATGAAAAAGTATATTCGGAAGTGGTTGAGCTAACAAGCTAGCTACCACGATCGAAAAATATGATTAATCGAACTGAATTGAAAATATAATTCATTTAATTTTATAAAATTGAATCGTTTAAATTTAAAATAAAATTGATTTTGTAAAAAATTAAAAAATAAATTAAAATGAGACGGCTCGCTTCAAATTAATTATCATATTAATTTTAATTTGATTTGATTTTAATTTCAAAAATTCAGTTTATCCTTTTAAAATCTCGATTTAATTAAAAAAAATTGTGTACTGAAAAAACTTCTTGGTATGATAAACCACGTCACATATTATTGCTTTATCCAATTTGTTGAAACACATCACTAATAGATTTGAATATTAATTTTTTGGATGGCAATTTCAAACTGAAATCTTTTTCAATAATTAATGTTACTTTACAGCTATTTATATTTTTCTTTATTATCAATTTAGATTCGCTTTCGAGGTGCTTTTATATATAAATAATATATTATAAATTTACATAAAGAGTGTTATGATTTAAGCATATTTTAATTATAATTTTTTTTTATCACAAATTATAAATTACATCTT
Organism: Jatropha curcas; assembly: GCF_041381405.1. Lineage (NCBI taxonomy): Eukaryota > Viridiplantae > Streptophyta > Magnoliopsida > Malpighiales > Euphorbiaceae > Jatropha > Jatropha curcas. The sequence continues at coordinate 5,321,488 of NC_143161.1, forward strand.
TGTAACAATTAATATTTCATAAAATACCGTAAGAGATTTTTAATTTACAAAATTGATTAGTTATTTTCAATTTCGATCATTAAGATTACATTTTATGTAAGAAATCATTTACACTAAACCTTTTCTATAAAAACATAGCAGTTTTATTAAATTTGTTGAATCGTGCCAAGCTTGGACTCAGAATTTTCAACTGCCCTGTTTTCTTTTAGATGCTTTTTGCTAAGAGCATGACATGTATGTTTGGATAAGACACGGTGAGTTTATCTTTTTGCAGGTGGGAATTTATTAGATTGGATGTCTTGATTTTTATTGTAGTGTTTTATTTTTATCTCGAAATTTTTTTTTCCATTTTCTAATATTCCGTTTGCTCTTTTTTTTTTTTTTTTTTTTTTTTGTTCCGATGCAATTCAGTATCAAGTTTTTTCATTTAACTTTCTTTTGTTAGGTTTTCGTGTATTGAATGAGTTATTAATTTGGGATGTTCTGCTTTTCGTTCAAAATAATTAATAAGGATAGCAAAATTTAATTATTTGATTCACACTATTTATCTTTTTTTTTTACCATTAGAGTCCGGATCCTATTATCAGCCACTATCTAATTCGGTTCGAGACTTAATCACAGTTAAGACTATTTACTCATCTCTATATATGTATTTGGTGGGGATCAAACTTGAAATTTCTTTCCATATGCCCAACTTGCGCTACTGTAGGCATTTGATTCATGCTGTTAAGTAGTCTATAAATTGAGAAAGTTCTTGTACACTAAAGTCAAGAATATAAGAAAATATGGAGCAAAGAAAGAAACAAAATCACAAGTTTTTCATTTACCTTTTAATTTTCCTTCTCACTGTCGAAAATGGAGCTTCATGTCAACCAAAAGCAAGCAAGCACTTTTTGCTAATACACGGGGCAGCTCATGGAGCTTGGTCATGGTACAGAATTGTGCCTCTACTAAGATTATCAGGCCATGAAGTTACTACAATAGACTTGGCTGCTTCTGGGATTGACCCACGACAACCTGAGTCTCTCCGGTCATTATCCGATTACATCCGGCCGGCGATCGATTTTGTAGCATCTTTACCACCACAAGAAAGAGTGATTCTTGTTGGTCATAGTTTTGGTGGGTTGGCAATTTCTAAAGTAATGGAAAACTTCCCAAATAAAATTTCAGTTGCGGTTTTTCTCACTGCCTTCATGCCTGGCCCAACCTTCAATATTTCTACTCTGTTTGAAGAGGTACTAATCCAAATAAAATAATTATATTTTAGTTCCTAATATTTTTCTTACATAGTTCCTAATATTTTTCTTAAAGTATGACAGGAAGGAACTTCCAGAATTGGACAACAGTTATTCGTATGATGATGGTCCAGACAATCCTCCAACCACTGAACTTTGGGGTCCTATTTTCTTGAGAACTTTCTTGTATCAGCTCAGTCCAATTGAGGTAATTCTTTTTGAAAATAAATATTATATATATGTTTAACTAAATTATCATCAGCTAATATATGACATTTGAAAAATCTACAGGATTGGACATTGGCAACAACTTTGGTAAGGCCAAGACCTTTATTTACCGACGAAGACATTTCAAGAGTACTAATGCTAACAGGGGAGAATTATGGAACTGTTAGAAGGGTGTTTATTATTGCAGAAGAAGATATGATAATAAAGAAAGATTTTCAAGATTTGATGATTGAAAAAAATCCACCTGATGAAGCTCTAAGCATATCAGGATCTGATCATATGGTTATGATGTCTAGACCATTAGATCTTTGGGCTTCTTTGTTAGGAATTGCTGCCAAATATGACTATTTGCTTTAAACTCACGATAGAAGTACATGAAATAAACCCGATGAATTCATGTTTAAAACACAGAATTCAGAAAAGATGAAAATCACTGAAGAAATCTCAAACCCATACAAAAACAACAATGAAAGGAAAAAATCATAGGCATCTTCTTATCTACCACCGCCATCATTGTTGGATTTAGAGATTGGATCTTGAGAGAAACTCTTGAACTCCAGATTCGAGATGACTAGCTATGATTCCATATGCATACCTTTTTATGATTCTTTTTATTTAAGATATATTTTGCGCTTTATTTTACTTTAGATATTGAATTTGATTGGAAGGCAGATGCAGAATTTTTCTCAGAGCCAACAAACATGCGAAAGGCTTTCTGGAAACCTTGATCACCTTATCTAGGATTTATGTGTTTTGTAATTTTTTTTTTTGCTAGATTGATGTTTTTATAATTATAAGGTCCTGGTTCAGTTATTTGTGATAGTTATAGCTCATAATGATTGCTTGTTGTTTGGTTAAAGCTTAATAAGAATTGTTGTTAAAATGAGAAAAAAAAAAAAAACGATAAAGATGTAATTATTTTCATAAATGAATATATTATTTTCTATTGTTATATAAATAAAAAATTATTAATGATATTTCGTAATCAGAGTTGCCTATAAGCAAAGTAGAATAAAGATAAAGAATTCATAATTTGAAATTAAAGTTCAGTTGTGATAAATATTTAATAATTATTTTCACAAATTATCACGTTCATATATATTTTTTTACTTTTAAAATAAATAAAAGAACCTATACCTTGTTGAATCAGTACAGCATCTGCCCTCGTTGTACAGCTGCCAGCTACATTAAACGGTTGCACTGAATTTCCTCTAAACGTTGTAAAAAGCCAATGACTTCGCTATTATCTTATTTGATCAATTTAAATAGATTTATCTATCGATAATAATATAATAGTTCTCACTAATTTGGTGAACAAAGAAGAGAGTTTTCATATTGTGTAGTCTATGAAATTCATTTGGTTTATTGGACCTCAAGGGGGAAAAAATCGACAACCTGCATTTGTTTGATAATTTTGTTTTTGTAATATAACTAAAACATTATTATTGTAAAAACCTTTTAGTGTCAGATATGTGTGAGAAAATTTTAATATCATTTTCAAAAAACAACAGAAAATATGGGCAACCACACCTCCATTGTTTTTCTGTGTGTATGAAAATCAAGAAACCAACTGTTAATGTCCAAAGTGAAGGCAAAGGAGACTCTATTTTTATGTCACGTGCATAAAAAATTGATCCACACCTCACCTTCCAAGCTGAAAGGAAAACAGAAGTATTAATTTTATAATAATTAGCATCTCCTGAAATTAATACCACAAATTTTGAGAGTAACAGAGGGATTAATACTTAATCTTAGAAATCATCTAAGCTAAACTTTTTATATTAAAATTAAGAAAATTCAGAACGAGATACTCATAATTTTGACGTCAAAAATTAGAACCATTAACAAAATGTGACAGACGGGAAATTCACTGGTTCGATTTACAGTATTTGCTCTATAAATTGGAGAAATACCAATACTAAAACCATTAATAGAAGAAAAGATGAAGCAACAAAAGAAACATAAATACTTGCTGTTAATTTCCTTTTTAATTTTCCTTCTCACGATAGAAAATGCAGCTTCATTCAGGCAGAAGAAGGCAAGCACTTTTTGCTAGTACATGGGGCAAGTCATGGATCTTGGTCATGGTACAAAATTGTGCCTCTACTAAGATTATCAGGCCATGAAGTTACAACAATCGACTTTGCTGCTTATGGGATCGACCCACAACAACCCAAGTCTCTCCAGTCGGTGTCCGATTATATCCTGCCGGTGAACGATTTCGTAGCATCTTTACCACCACAACAAAGAGTGGTTCTTGTTGGTCATAGTTTTGGTGGGTTTGCAGTTTCTCAAGTAATGGAACATTTTCCAAATAAAATTTCTGTTGCAGTTTTTCTCAATGCCTGTATGCCTGGCCCAACCTTCAACGTTTCAACTCTGCTTAAAGAGGTACTTATTCAAAAAAAAAGTGATCACAATAAACATTTATTTTATAATTTTATTATATATCCAATATTTTCTTTGTTGTTTTTGAAGTACGGGAGCAGGGAAGTTCCTGAACTGGACAACAGTTATACATATGATGATGGTCCAAGGAATCCTCCAGCCACTGTGGCTCTTGGTCCCATTTTCTTGAAAAATACAGTGTATCAGTTCAGTCCAATTGAGGTAATTCTTCTTGAAATTATTCGATGATATATAGGTTTAACTGATCTCTAATGAGCTAATAACATTTCAAAAATCCACAGGATTGGACATTGGCGACAAGTTTGGTAAGGCCAAGGCGTTTATTTAGTGAGCAAGACATGTCAAAGGAACTAATGCTAACGTGGAAAAATTATGGATCTGTTAGAAAGGTGTTTATAATTTCAGAACAAGATATGATAATAAAGAAAGATTTTCAAGAATTGATGACCAAGAAAAATCCACCAAAGGAAGTTCTGAAAATGGAAGGATCTGATCATATGGTTATGATGTCTAAACCAGTAGATCTTTGTGCTTTTCTGTTACGAATTGCTGTCAAATATAACTGAACAGAGCTTCCTGTTTGTTCAATATATATTTTGTTATTTATTTTGTTTTAGAAGTAGGGTTTGTGTGTGTTTTGCAATTCTTGCGGTGGGGTGAGGCTTGAGGTGGATGGTGGTTTCTTTTCCAGTATCATATCTCTTTGTTGAAGATAAGATAAATTTTCTTTAATTCACTACTTGTCCCCAAACCTGAACTCCATTTCCAATTTCCATAATCCTATTTGGATATCCAATTAGGTTGGAAATAATTATACCTCCCTACCTCGAGCTTGGAATTAAATAATTTATTCAATTCAAAAATTTTTAGGTCAGCAATCAAATTAATTTTTAGGTTAATTGTCATCGTCCATCGGTTAAATTTCCAAAATTTAATAATAAATCAAATTAAATTATTTATTATAATAACTTATATCATGCATTCGTATAAGCAAAGTTATTTAATTAAATTCTAGTTGAATAGAATTACAGTTAATAAGTTTTATTAAACTTCTTTTCCTATTTTAATTTTTAACTTGACAACTAAGTGAAAATTTTCTAATATTGCTTATAACTTACAGTACTATCATATTAGTTGTTAAAAAAAGAATTGGCTACAAAAATTTAAGGATATTAACTTCATTGAAATCAAATGAAGTGATTTTCCTAATATCTGGATGGAAATTAAGTTTTATTAATATTGCTGAAATGCTTAATTATTCACAAATTAGGTGAGAAAATTCATATTTAAGAATAATCTTTTTCTTTTTCGAAAGGAAGAATAACCAATTCTTGTTAATGTGATATTTTTAAAATGTAATGTAAAAAACCAATTCAATTTTCACTGTTGTGAGAATTTTATCTAGATACTATTCGCAGTTTAACTATAAAAATACTGTGCAAATCAAATCAAATCAATATATATATAAAGCAATCATTTTTCTAAAAAATTAACATGTAGCATATCCACTTGGTATTTTGACATATGGTATATTCCTTCAATTAGGTTTCCACTTGTCATGATTTGATTTAAATTTATTTATAATTAGTGTTTCTGGTTTGATTTGGTTTGATTATTAAATATATTAATATATTGGTTTGATTTTGATTTATTTTGAGTTAGTGTTTTTGATTTGATTTGATTTGATTTGGTTTGATTCTTTAATGTATTGCTTTGCTTTGAATTTATTTTGAATTAGTGTTTTTCATTTGGTTTGATTTGGTTACTTAATGTATTAATAGCTTAAAATTTGTGAAGTTACAAAAACATTTCATCGTTTTATTAGTGTATTAATGTTTTTAACGTTTGATTTGGTTATTTGTATAGTTTTATTAGTGTTTTCATTTTTTTTTTTAAATGGTGTAATAATGCACTTTTTTTAATTTTAAATTGTTTACTCTTAAGAAACACTTTAACTTTCTTAAAATTAATGTTGTATCACTATAATCTTATGTATTTTTGACAAAAGTGTATTGGTTCCTCCTTTTAAATAGATTATTCATTTTTTTAAATTCAGAATTTTTTGTTTTTCAACTATTTCCACTAATGGGGTAAGTAGTTCTTAAACTTTTTTTTGTCTCATTTTTTAAAAATTATTTAACATATTTTTACAGTCGTAAACTATCAAATACAAGTGAAAAGTACGATATAATTGAAAATTTGAATACAAATAGAGATGATTGGAAAATAAAAGTGAGGGTATCACGATTGTGGAATGTGTCTTTCAACAATATATGGAGATTTTACGAGTATAGATCGAGATGGTATTATGGATGAAAATATTAAATATAATATTTTATATTTTTATTATTTGCATAACCAATTAAAAATAATGCTATCATTTTAAATATTTATATGTAATCGTTTTTTTTTTATATTTGTTATTATAGGAAAATTATATGCTATCACTTTAGAACTTAGTTCCTTTTGCCTAACGATGCAAAAACTTTTTACATAAATTGTTGGTTTTAATTCACCTGTAAATTAATCTCTTTTTTAAATATTTGTACTACAGTTCAGTTCCTTTTTATTTTTTTTAAAAAGGCTCGGAACTAAAGTTTATACAACAGAAAAAATAAATATTATAACTTTAGACTTTTTAGGTGAAAAATTAAAGATAAAAAGACGATTAGATTTGCAAGAACTTTATATTTTTTGCTTTTAACATTTAAATATTTTTAAATTTTAAACCCGCATATTGATTAATATAACGTTAGAAAATTAATAGCGTTTTAAGTAACAATTTATATAAATTTTAAAGATATAAATAAATTTCATAATTTATAAATTTTAATGATATGGAGAATTATTATTTTATATTAAAAAATTAAAATTTTTTTATTAAATTAAATTATGTTAAATATAATTGATTAATCATAGTATTAATAAAATGATAAGTTGAAGATTTATACCACTTTTAATTATTTAAAATAAATTATTTATTCATAAATTTTAATGAAATATCGAGTTAATTATTTTTACATTAATTTTAAAATAAATCAAATTAATAAATTTTACCACCTTTCATTTTACTTTTTTTATTTATCTCTATAAATTGTAATATTTTTAATCCATATTCCTGAACACATGTCTATCTACTAATTTTTACTTTAATAATAAAAAATTACGTTATATTTTTTTTACTATTGATATATCTTTATAATATTTTTTAACAGTATAATAAAAGAAATTTCATTCAAGAATCTATATATATATATATATATATATATATATATATATATATATATATATATATATATTCTCTCAATTTTATTTTTTTTTAACCGTCGATAGCACAGATATATTGCTAGTATATATAGAGGGAGAGATGAATATTTAATGAATAAAATTCATTATTGAAAAAAAATAAATTAGGAAAACACCAATTATTGATGAATGTACAAAATAATTAAAAAATTATTTTCTAGAGAAATATCAAACAACTTGACAATGACATACTTTCTGTTAGGCTGCTTTACAGATATTTTACTTTTTGAGCAATTCGCAGAAGAGAAGCAGAAAGCTCCCGTGGCTTAGACATCATCACCATATGATCAGATCCAAATATTCTTTCCACTAGGTTTGGTGGATTTCTTGCAATCATCCATTCTTGAAAATCCTTTTCTATTGTCAAATCTTTCTCTGAAATTATGAAAGCTTTTTTAATAGACCCATACTTCTCTGTCGTCAACGTTAATTCTCCTGACGACAAGTCGTGTTCGCTAATTTGAGGTTCTGGTCTCATCAATGTCGTTGCCAATGTCCAATCCTATATGAAAACTTGCCAACGTTATTATCATATTACTTAACTGCATTTAATATTTAATCAGCTAAAATTGCTATATAAATGATTACCTCAGTTGGGCTGAGTTGATACATTCTTGATTTTAGGAACATGGGACCAAGGGTTAGAGTAGCCGGAGTATTGCCGTCGCCGCGTGTATAGCGGTTGTCTAGTTGATCACCTACCCTTCTTTCTGACTTTAATGGAGAACAAGAGAAACAAGAAATAATTTAAAAAAAAAAAAAATAGAAACCAACTTAAAGATTCTCCATAGGTTTGAAGAAAAGAAAAGAGAAATATAAGAAATACCTCTTGAGTAATGGTGGAAAGATTAAGGGAAGGACCAGGCATAATAGCAGTAAGGAAAACAGCAGCATAAATTTTTTCTGGAAATAACTCCATTGCTTGAGAAATAGCTATACCACCAAAGCTATGGCCAACAAGAATCACTTTCTCATCTTGTGGTAAAGATGCCATTAAATCCCTCAATGGTCTGAAATAATCAGATATTGATCCAAAAGTGTTGACTTGTTGTGGGTCAATCCCAGAAGCAGCTAAATCTATAGCTGTAACATTATAACCATAAGCTCTTAACAATGGCAGAAGCTTGAACCAAGCCCAGGCACCATGGCAAGCACCATGTATTAGCACAAAGTGCTTGCTTGGTGTAGATAAAGGAGAATGAGGTGGCATTGATAATGCCATGGATGTTATATTTAGAAGGAAAAAGATGAAAGAAATGAATCTGAGGTTTCTTCTTGTTATTATTTGCTCCATTTTTGTTTGCTTGATCTGTGTTTTATGCATGCATGACCCTCCTATATTTATACTTGTAAAGTTTGGCTATCATTTTCAAATTTGTACTGCAAATTTGGCCTTCTGGAAAATAGAAGTCTTTCTTAGGATTTGTAATTTCTAAGTGCTTTCTAAGTTATTTCTAGTGCAGTAAAGAACAAATAAAAAGAAGAAGAATTCCTGATGAGCAAAGAAAAGAACTTTGATTTCATTTTACACATTTTGGGCATGGGTGCATTATAATCTACTTAATTATAAAATATATATTGGAAGATTAAAAATAATAAATAATAATACATTATGAAGAAAACAAATAGAAAATTAATGTATTATATCCAATGAAAAGGTTTTCAACTATGTCGTTAATAATCATCATGATGTATAACTCTCTTCTATAGTCTATAAAGTAAACCATTTGACTTTAGAGAAAAAAAAAAAATTATTTGAAGACAATTTTTGCTGGTAATTTAGAAAAAAGAAAAAAAAAACAAAAAAGGAAGGAGGAGATTTAAAGCATTTAGGTATGGCATGAAAGTGGAAATTTAGGGCACCTTTACGGCGAAATTCTAGAAAAACATTCTTTTATGTTTTCCAAATTAAACAAATTATGAATTTAATTTTATTATTAAAAAATAGACGATTTTTAATTCGTTAAAATATGTCTGAATTTCGGATTTATATAAATCCCATGTAATATTTGATATATTATTATTAATTTATTATATTTCTCAAATAAGATAACTAAATTATCTACATCTTGCTTTTTATGCTTTCCAAATCCTTTAATGTAAGAAACTTTCTTGTTCAAGAAAATATCAATTTTTCACTCCAAAACAATATTGATTCTCAAATTAAATATAGGACTTATTATTTTATTTATTTTTTATATATTATCTTATAAAAATATTTGAAATAAAAAAATGAAGAATAATTTTAAAATTTTCTAAAGAGAGTTTTTTTTTTTTCAGAATAATCTAGAGAGGGATTTAGATATTTTATTGCTTTTTTTGCGTAATTCTGTTTAATTTCATTTTTCTCTTGCCAAGTACCAAATAGCCCATATTTATTGTATTTAACCATGTAATCCATTATTAATAATATAAAATATTTCTGTTTGTTCAAAAAAAAAAAAAAAAAAAAAAAAAAAAAAAAAAAAAAAACGAAGAAGAAAGAAAGTTCCTAGCACCGATTACAAAGAGGCAAGTTGCCATGAGGGAATTTTTTTTATTCCTGCCCATAGATTACATTATTGGACCATGGTTTCCTTTATTTAATAATTTCTATAAAATATCACATCATAAAACTAAAAGTTCAATAAGCAAACAAATCAAAGAATGAAAGAATTATATGATAAAAAGATACAAACAAATGTGTTAAAAAATTAATTTTGTAATAATTATTAGTTTGTGAATTATATGGTTCAAATTCATCATTATGAATAACAAAATTCTAAAAATCATGATTGGTGTATACCAAGTACAGTCTAGTGATAACGTATATATACAACCTGACAATTATTTTAAATTCGGATATCTCTCTCAATTTTTTTTAAAAAAAATACGATTTCATAATTTAATTATTAATTCTATCAATATTATTAAAAAAAAAGAGTAATTTTTAAATTAAAAATGGTAATTGTTGTCATATCACAATATCCTTAAAAACATGCAAAGCTTTTTTTTTTTTTTTTAAACTATTACTAAGAAAAAAAAAAAATTAAGAATAAGGCAATGAAAAGCGAAGCATGTTATTCTGTCTAGAATTCGAATTTCTAGGAATTGGCCTCCGAATTTAGAACAGTTCGTTCTTCCAGAAAACCGAAAAAAACAAAAAAAAGGAAAAAAGAAAGAGGGAATTGGAATTGAAGCGAGTGATCAGAATTTTGGCGTTTCCACCTTTCCGCGTTTGGCTCAGGCAGTGAAATTCTGAATTGACTAATCAAATTCCACTTACACCCCAAGTCAAATTCCGTTGCTAATACAATACGATACAATACAAGTGATTACTTAATGTTGCTACAATATTGAAATCTTCAAGTAAGTGAAAATTTATTTTTAGTAGTACCATAGTCGTTCGCAATTCACTGAACTAGAAGTAAATTCTGCTCATCGGTCTACTAAAAAACAAAGTGTTTTCAGTAAATATTAACTCTATTTATAAGAATTAAACCTTCAATCTCACTTAAACAGAGAGAGTATGTGTCAAATCACTCATCTCAACACTCGATAGCAATATTTAAAAGATGAGAGCAAAGTAGAGCTGGCTTAGACGTCATAACCATGTGATCACTTCCTAATATTTGTATAACTTCATTTGGTGGATTTCTCTCTATCATCCATTTTTGAAAAGATTTCTCACTCACTTCATCTTTTTCTGCAATTGCGAAAACTCTGTAAACAGATCCATAATTTTCACTCGTTACAACTATCTCCTTTGATTGGTCTTCTTCACTAAACAATGGTAATGGTCTCTGTAAGGTTGTTGCCAATGCCCAATCCTGTGGTCAAAGGTGACGTTTAAGAAATTTACTAGATAAGAAATTTACTTGAGTGAGTTCTTACCTCAATTGGGCTGAGCTTGTATATGATGGATGATAAGAACAATGGGCCAAAAATGAATGCTGTCGGAGGGTTTTTAGGCCCATCACCATAAATATAATGGCTGTCCAGTAGAGAACCTTGCCTACTAAATGACTTCAATAATAACATAACAAAATAAATACAACTGTTAAAATTCACATTGTAAGTTATTGTTAGTTTTTTCGGTAATGCATAAATTTGATTCTGAAATTTAATTTATTATCTTCGTGGCCTCCTGAACTTTAAGATGGTTCAATTATAACCATATATTTAATAACTATATCTGTCGTCAAAATGAAATATTTTTTCAGGATTCAATTATGACCCTACACTTTTACAATTCATTTTATCAAGAGCATAATTATTATTGAAATATGAAAGTGCAGGGTCATAATAGGTACTCCGTAAAGTTTAAAGGATCACAAGAATAATTGCAAAAAGTATATGGTCAAATTTACGAATTAGGCCTTAGTTTTTTCCAAAATAAAATTAAGAGAAAACTTATATATACTGGATGTATGAGCTACTCATACGCTAAACCAATAAAAAATAGTTTTTTTATGACTATTTACCAGAAAAAAAAAGACAGTAGTAATATTTTTATGATCTCCTTTTTTATTAGTTTGGTGTATGGATAGTTTTATATATTAGGTATAGATAAGTCGCCTCCTGTTAATTAATTAATTTGCTATTATTGGTCAACATAAAAAATTGGATCAAAATTTAAAAGCACTATTATTATTGAGGTGATTAATTTTTACTTACCACTCCTGTATTTTTAACCTTGAAGGAAGAACAAGATAAACTTACCTCATTATTTAGTGTAGAAATATTAAGTGAAGGACCAGGCATCAAGGCGGTGACAAAAACAGCAACAGAAATTTTATGAGGAAACCTTTCCATGGCTTGAGAAATTGCCAAACCACCTAAGCTATGACCAACAAGAATCACTTTCTCATTTTCTGGTAAAGATTCCATCAATTCCATCAACGGCCGATGGTAATCGGATATTGACCGGAGATCGTTGACTTGCCGGAGGTCAATACCGGAAGCAGCTAAGTCAATTGCTGTTACATTATGACCAGATGAGTTTAGTAGGGCTATAAGTTTATACCATGACCAAGCTCCATGGCAGGCTCCATGTATTAGCACAAAGTGTTTGTTGGGCACTCTGTCTAATGATATTCCATTGTCAATAGAGATAAGGAAGATGAAAAGAGAAACTATTGTCGATTTTTGGTTTTTCTCCCTCATTTCTCTTCTGGGTTGCTTTGCAGTTTAAAAACAGAAGTTTGGTGTTAGGTTTCTGTTTATTTATTTATTGCATTCCAATGCAATTTTTCTATTGGATTCTGTATTGCCCTTCAATGATATGAAAATTATATAATTTTTTGTGTATTATTGTTATCCTGTTGTTGTCTTAATGCCCGTTTTCTATTATTGCTATGATATAAAATAAGATTAAGAGTATTAGGTGTCCCTAAAAGTTTGACACTACTCCATGTCTCCATCTTTTATTTATACATATATGATGTCTTGTCGTGGTCATTATCTTATCTCCAAAAGGCTAACATATTGTACATATATACATATTGTCCTATGTGAAACATTTACATATATACGTTAAACTGACGTCAAACGAACATCTAATCAACATCTACATAAACCCAAATAAAATTGCTTCAATAACCATTTATTTATAGCAAACGCTCAAACAAGATCTTGAAGATGACGTGCAATGTTCCCAACAGTCTAAAAGTACAACTTTTTTTTTTCTATTTATACATACTGAAGATAAAGATCAATTTGTAGGGAGAACCTTCTTGTTATTACTAATTACTGATGGATACATAATACTTCCTCTACGTTATCTGCTAGTTCTGATATCATATCTTGAAGTGGTAGATTTGAATATTCTCAACATTAAGCTTTTGGAAATTACTGCGCTTTCTGGTGACAATAAATTTGCCCCAATTGTATGGGCTATATTTGCAGGATTTTGCTCATTTACCATCTCATCTAAGGGCTGTACCATAGTGGAGTGTGCTGGATTCAAGAAGTATGGAATAGAAAATCTTTCTTTGTCGGGATTCAATTTCACCCTATGCTCCAGACTCTCGTAAGCATCATTGGTCCATACCTGCACAAGCAATTATGTATTAGCTATGATGCACGGAAACTCCGAGCCATCTAAGTTTCTGAAACGGTTGTGCATGTCCCTCTTCTCGTATAAAATTATATTTTAAATATTTTTCTGTATCTTTCTTGTGTTTCCAGGTTTCTTCGTTCCCGTTTCCATGCAATACATTATATTCGGAAGAGGAAACTTGAGTCTGGATTTATTGTTTAGTCCAAAGATAAATTAGCAAAGGACTTCAACTCGTGCTCTTTTGAGACAAAAGTTCCATTTCAATTACTTGAATAATAGGCAAAGATAGTTTCAGTGACTGAGAAATTTTGTACCTGAATAATATCACCAATATCGACAATGTAAGTATTTGGAATTGGCTTGACCCAACTCCACTCTTCGTCAGATTTTCTCTTGACTTCAAGCCCTCCAACATCATCTTGTGCAAGGATGGTCAAGCCACCAGGATCCTTGTGTCTACCAACACCGAGAGCTAGGAGAGGAGCAGGGCAAGGTGGACAGTGATTTAGTCGAACGGTTGAAGTTTGCTCTTTAAAGAAATCACGAAACCTATCTGGCTTCATGCCTAGACTCAGGGCAATAAGCTCCATTAACTTGAAAGCTAATTTTTCCATTTCTTTAGCATATTCTTCACACGCTTCCCTGTTCATTAGTTAAAATATATGCATTGTTAGTCCAAATGAAATTCTTCAAGCACAAAGATTGTGTTTCAAGAACAGAACGTTTTTAAACCATACAATTAAATATTTAAAAACACAAAACAAAATTCAAGAAATAAAGTCACCTTAGTTCAGGTGGGTACTCAGGCCAATGATTGTGCCATTCAGCAACTTCAGTATCATTGAGTTCATGTGAGGAAGGAATAGTAGTTGGATTCTTTAAGTAAATCAAAAACCTCTTTCCAGTCTCTAACATTCTTTGTATGCTCAGCATCATAATATCCCAACACTTCCTTGGCGTCTCTCCTGACCTTGTTTTTCTCTTCTGGAGGCTGAGCAAAAAATCTAACCGATGCATCAAAAATCTTTTCTCGTTTCTCCAACGGCAATCCGTGATTAATAAACTGGAAAAAACCCCAATCTTTGCAGGCATTTCCAACTTTCTCAACAAGATCAGAAGAGTTTGTGTGGAGAGATCGATTACGGGTATTCCTTCAGCTTCCATTATTTTGGGGTTTGGTCTGTGTTCCAAGGCTTGAATGAAGGCTGGATCCACCTCTCCCATGGTGGTTTTTCGATTGGATAAAGGATTTTTTGAGATAAAAAGTAGTGGTTTGTGAAGCTAGACAGAACTGAACACAATTATTATAAGTGTTAAGTCTGAGGGCAACCCATAAAAGATAGAGAGAATTATTTTATAGGCGATGAGAGAATGGAAGTTGAGAACTTTTGGCTACTGTACAATAAATTTCTTGTCTACACCTAAATGGCCCAAGCTAATAAAAAAGATTTTTTCAAAAAATATTAGTGTTTGAAATTAATTCGGTATGTATAGGTGAGCCTATATCACTAAGGGTAGGTAAGTATTTCTAGGGAGGACGTTATTACTAACCATTTTAGCTTTGCGGATGATTTGCTTTGAAATTAATAATTTTACCATAGGGAAATAAAATTCAAATGTTAGGGCACTCAAGCATTTATTTATTTATTTATTTTTATTTTGAGAATAGATCAAGTCATGTAGCATCTCAAATTTGAGTGAATTTTTCTATTGTATATGTTATCAATGAGAGAATAGAAGTTGACACTTTTTGGTTACATTTATTCACAGAAAATAGTTTTTTATTTTCTATTTTTTATTTTTTAAGAAAATAGTTTTCTTAAAAAATGAAAAATGCGTTCACTTGGTAATAATAAAAAATAATATTTTAATTTAACTTCACAAAGATTATTCATAACTTTCATAATTAAAAGAAATAAAATGTTAGAAAATAAATTTGAATATTTTTTTATGTAAAAGTTTTGAATTTTTATTATTCAATATTTATAATAATAATATAATTTTTTATCATTTTGTAAATTTTTTTAAAAAATAATGGATATAATGTATTTGTAATAATAAAATTAATTATTTATTAAAGCATAATATAAATTTTTATGTTATTTAACTATTTTATAGAAAAAATTATTTATAGATATTATAATTTAATTATAAAAATGTTATTTTTAAAAATGAAAAATAATTGGAAAACATGTCTTTTATTATAAAGAAAAACTCTTGAAAACAACTTAAACTTGTTTTTCAAATCTTAGTTAAATTTTGGAGAATTGAAAATTTATTTTCTAATTTTTTAAATAGAAAACTAACTGATTTAAACACAAAACTCTATATATTTTCTAATTTTCTTAGAAAATTTTCTAGAAAACCACTCTAATTTTCTATGAGTGAGCATACCCTAAATTTCTTGCCTACACCTTGATGAATGGGATAAAACTAATCAAAAAAGATTTTTTCACAAAATATTACTGTTTGGAATTAATTCGATGTATAGATGAGCCTATATTACCAGGGATAGGTAAGTATTTCTGGGAATTACCACTAACCATTTTAGCTTTGTGGATTGTTTGTTATGAGATTAATAATTTTACCATAGGGAGATAAAATTCAAATGCTATGGCGCTTAAGTATTTATTTATTTATTTTTATTTTGAAAATAGATCACGTCACGTCGGATCTCAAATTTGAGTGCAAATTTTTCTATTATGTATGTCATCAGCTTTCCCTTAATAGAATTTATTGTAAATAAATATTATTTATTTATTTATACTAACGTACTAGAAATTTTAGTAATAAAATAATACGATCAATGCAAATTATAAATAGTATTTGTGTAACCGTCATTTGATATAATTAATTATAATCTTACCATATTTAAAAAATTAATGCCATCTAAAATTATATATTATTTAAAATAAAAAATTTCAGTGGCATTTTTCAATAACATAATTGCCTGTAAAGTTTTATATTTAAATATACTAACTAAAAAATTTATATTTAAATAGAAAAACCAATGCACTCCATGATTAAGAACCTGGAAAAAACCTCAATCCTTGCATGCATTTCCAACTTTCTCAACAAGATCAGAAGAGTTTGTTGTGGAGAGATTGATTACGGGTATTGCTTCTGCTTCCATTATTGTAAGGTTTGGTCTGTGTTTTGGGGTGGCTTGAATGAAGGCTGGATCTACCTCTCCCATGGCGGTTTCCGATTGGATAAAGGATTCTTTGAGTTGTGAACCTTGACAGAACTCGACATAATTATTATAAGTTTATAGTCTGAGGCCAACCCATAAAAGATAAGGATAATTATTTTAGGATAAGATTTACCTGCAACTAGTGTAAGGGTATAAATAAGTAGAGGTGTGCATAGATCGGGTTGGGACGGAAATTTATAATTTCCAGTTCTATCTTAAAATAGTAGGACGTAAAAAATGGAGTCTTAATCTCGTCCCAATAGATATGTAGTCCCGTCCAATTCTGTCCCATTTTTTGAGACGGAACATGACGAAATGGGTCAAATCGGGAATCAATCAGAATTTTTCATAGTCTTACTAAATTATTTTTCATCAAAAAAAGATAAAAAAATTACTATATTCATCAATTACAATCAAACAAAATACATTTATATAAATTTGAGTTTAAAAAAATAATAAAATTAAATGATTAATTCAATAATTGATGATCTACTACTAATGTTATAATAAAAGATTTTTAAGTATTTATTTTCTAGTTAATAAAATTGTTAAATACAATAAAATAAAATAATACAAAAATTATATACAACTTAACTTTATATGTATTTTATAAATTTTAACTCGTCATTGTTTTTGTCACTATTGTGTTTAAACTAATTTAAATTCGCTACTACGTAATTTAATCTTGAATATTATTTGAAAAATAAAAAATGATACCATTAAGCATAATTAATAATCCAACAATTAGATTAATTGAAGTTACTATTTTCTCTTTTATTGATTAATCTTTCCATTTTTTATTTAATAGAAAAAATTTTATTAAAAAAAAATTACTGAACATATACCGTGGAACAACAGAGGAAAAATCTATGTTGAAATCATGTTTGTTACTTGATTTATTTTATATTTAAAAAAATGCATATTATTTTTTTGTATTATTATTAATTGAGTAGTAATTGGTATCATAAAAAAACTAAAGTAAAAAAGATGAAATGATTTTTAGGAGCATAATTTAAAATTCATACAAAAAAGACAAGTAGTTTTAAAGAAATAAAAGGAAAGGAATTTCCAATTTTCGGACGGGACGGGATGAGACAGAACTTGAATCGATACAAGTCATTTTTAATCAAAAAATCAATCTCGTCCCATAAATATTTACGAGACGGAACTATGAAATTAATACAGAGTTTTTCTCGGAATGAAAAATTTGAAACCGTTTTCGAAAATGGGTTGAGATTCTCATAATCCCGTGCACACCGCTATAAATAAGCCAAGCCGATCTGGAAGCTATTCAAATTCGAGCTCGGAAAAAATTTGAAAAAATTCTGAAGATTGATAGTTACATGATTGAGTGTCCGATCTGGGATCATAAAGATGAAAGGACATCATTCATGTGATTATTCCACAATTGGATTAATTGATTTAATTCTTTATTTTTCTTTTCTTTTCTTTCTTTTTCTTAATTCAAGATATTACCTCTCCACATGTGAAAAATTATTACCAATTGGATATGTTTCCTTGTAGAAGTTAATATATTTTCTCCGTCCCATTTTATTTACTCGTTATTCTTTTTCTTAATATCCCAAAATATTTGCACGGTTTCTAAATTTAGATATGTAAATAATTATTTTTCTATGATAACCTTTATAATTGTTCATTAAATAAAAAATTTTTATTAATAAGTTAAGGATAGCAAAAGGGTAAAATAATTTTTATTGACTAAAATTTTAATATGTGTGTTTTATCAAACCATGTAAATAAAATAGGACGGAAGGAGTATAAATTTTTTAATTTTCGAGAAAAATTATATCGCATCTCAAATTTGAGTGAATCTTTCTTTTATTACGAAATTAAACGGCGATTTAGAGATGGTACAATTTTTAATTTTATTGGAAAATTAAAACTTTGTATTAATGAAAATAAAGTAGTTCTCTCAATAAAAAAAAAATGAATGGGAAATTCTATGTACTGTTAATTTGAGTCCAATTGAAAAGAATGGAAGTGAGGTAAGATTAGCCGGTATCGTGATGATTAAGTACAATCAATTCAAATATTTAAATTTTGTATTTTAAAAGAGTGATATGATAAATGAAGATATAACTTATAAAACTAAAAATAAGATATATAGAATAAAAGAGTATTACATGTAAAAAGTAAATTTTATATAAAATATTGGTGAGACATTTAATGTTATATGACAGCAAATATTGGACCCAAATGCCAACATATTTATAAGATGAATATCATAGAGATGATAGACATGTGATCACGTAAGATTGGAATTGCATGAAGGGAAGTTTCGGAAAGTTTACTATTTCACTTTAATATTTCATTTGTTTATTCATTTTATATTTTTATTTATTTATTTGTAATTATATTTCATGATTTTTTGCGCACTTGCTAAGCGGGAGATTGCATATTTATTTATTTATTTATTTATAGCAAATATTCAAACAAGGTCTTGGAGATGACATACTATATATATCCCCAACAGTCTTAACAGTACTCCATATTTTTATTTATACATACAGAGGATAAAGATCAATTTGTAGGGAGAACCTTATTGCATCCTCTACTTTATCTGCTAATTCTGATATCATATCTTGAAGTGATCGATTTGAATATTCTGAACATTAAGTTTTTTGAAATCACTGAGCTTTCTGGTGACGATAAATTTGCCCCAGTTGTGAGGCCTATATTTGGCAGGGTTTTGCGCATTTACGATCTCATCTAAGGGCTGTACCACAGTGGAGTGCGCTGGATTGAAGAAGTATGGAACAGAAAATCTTTCTCTGTCAGGATTCAATTTCACTCTATGCTCTACACTCTCATAAGCTTCATTGCTCCATACCTGCACAAGTAATGGCTTTTATTTACCAAGTTATATATGTAATAATAGGCAAAGATAATTTCAGTGACTGAGAAACGTTATACCTGAATAATTTCACCGACGTTGATAATGTAAGAATTTGGAGTTGGCTTGATCCAAATCCACTCTCCATCAGATTTTCTCTTGACTTCGAGTCCTCCAACATCATCTTGTGCAAGAATGGTCAAGGCGCCATCATCCTTGTGTCTACCAACACCGAGAGCTAGGTGAGGAGCTGGGCAAGGTGGATAGTGGTTGAGTCTAACGAAGGTGGTTTGCTCTTTGAAGAAATCACGAAATCTATCTGGCTTCAGGCCTAGACTCAGGGAAACTAGCTCCATTAACTTGAAAGCTAACTTTTCCATTTCTTTAGCATATTCTTCGCACACTTCCCTGCTCATTAGTTAAATTATATGCATTATTACACCAGCCGAAAAATTGAGTTTCAAGAACAGAACCTAGTTAAACCATACAATTAAATATTCAGAAATACAAAACAAAATTCAAGAAATAAAGTCACCTTAGTTCAGGTGGGAACTCAGGCCAATGATTGTACCATTCAATAACTCCAGTATCATTGGGTTCATGTGAAGAAGGAACAGTAGTTGGATTCTGTACATTAAAGTCAAAAAACTCTTTCCAGTCTCTAACGTTCTTTGTATGCTCAGCATCAAAATATCCCAACACTTTCTTGGCGTCTCTCCTGACCTTGTTTTTCTCTTCTAGAGGCTGAGCAAAAAATCTAGCCGATGCATCAAATATCTTTTCTCGTTTCTCCAACGGCACTCCATGATTAATAACCTGGAAAAAACCCCAATCTTTGCATGCATTTCCAACTTTCTCAACGAGATCAGAAGAGTTTGTTGTGGAGAGGTCGATTAGGGGTATTCCTTGTGCTTCCATAATTGTGAGGTTTGGCCTGTGTTCCAGGGCTTGAATGAAGGCTGGATCTACCTCTGCCATGGTGGTTTTTGATTGGCTAAAGGATTTTTTGAGACAAAAAGTAGTGGTTTGTGAAGCTAGGCAGAACTCAATACAATTATTGTACGTTTTAAGTCTGAGGGCAACCCATAAAGATAGAGAGAATTATTTTATAAGCGAAGAGAGAATGCAAGTCGAGAGTTTTTGGTTACAGGGCAGTAAATTTCTTGCCTACACATTGGTGAATAGGACCGAGCTAATCAAAAAAGATTTTTGATTAATTGTTTGTATTAAAACTCCTATTTGTCAAAGTGGTTCAAAGCTAGATTAGGTATTAACCAAAACGTATTAATTATGAAAATAAATAAATATGCCAAAAAAAAGTAAATACAACAAAAATTTTATTACTGTAGATTTATATTGCCGCACCTCTTCTAATTTGGCTTTCTCTTTGTTTTGATTTTTGTTTCACTTTTGTTGGAGACAATAAAGGACGCAAGCTAAAAACACTAAAATTACTGTAACTGCAATATAAATTGGAGTCTACACAGCTAAAATAATTATTTTAATTGATGTTTCTCTTATCCTAACTCATACCACATATTCGCTAATTGGTATTATTCGTATAATTATCAAATCAATCTACCATTCATTATTGGAGTAAAAATCAATTTGGATCATGAACTTGTTTAAAAACATCATGTTTGATTTTTTAGACCAATTTAGGCCCTGAATTTATTTTTTAAAATATTTATAAATTAATAAATTGATTCAATTTAATATGATTGATTTTTATCCTTCTTGTTATGTACTAAAATACGTTGATCAAATTTTTCTAACATTTTTGAATAGAAGTTTAAAATCCATAAAAGCATTACTTTTTTTAACACAATAAATTTATAACACATGTAGTATAACTTTAATTTGTCAACTCGAGCAATGCATAGATGCAATAACCCAATAGTAAAGGTCGATATTAAAATATTCAAATTAATATATATTTATGTACTCAAAATCACTGGAGGTGTACAACATACTTTGTATATTGTTTTCCTCTATTTCATATTTAATTAATTATTTTTAATAAATTATGCAGTCTGATCCTAACTATTGTATTAAATGCATGTAAGTACAGTGAAAAATCAACAATTAAATTGACCGAATATTAAATATGATTTTTTTTATCATTTAAAATAAGTTTAGGAGGTTAAATTAATAAAAAAAAAAATTCAATCTGACTTTATTTATCCTATTAAATGATTTCAGAGGTCAAATTAACTTTTATTCATTCGATGGGTCTGATTTAGGGTCATAAGATGGAAGGACATCATTCATGCGCGCTCCAGATGCCATTTTCTATTGGATTAATTAGGTATTGCCTTTAAACATGTAAAATATTATTGTCAATGGGGTGTGCTCAGACTGACATCCTCGCGTTTTGTTAAAAATACATGGAGCGAGAAAAGTCTCCGGTTATTAATTATTTCTGTGGTATAGCTTACAATATTAATTATTTCGATCTATTGAATTTCTCGTGTATAAAAAAATATGTAATAAATTGTCTGAATATATAAATTTTGCAATTTTCAAAGGAAAAAAATCATATCCCATATCAAAACTTGAGTGAAATTTTCTATTATGCGATTATTACGCAGTTACACTGTGATTTAGAGATGGTAGAAATTTTAATTTATTTAAAAAATTAAACCTTTATATTAATCAAAATAAAGTAGTTCTCTTAATTAAAAAAAATTAAGGGGGAATTCTATGCATCAATTTGAGTCTAATAAAAAAGAATTATGGAGGTGAGGTAAGATTAGATAGTATCATTATAATTAAGTGCAATCAATTCAAATATTCAAATTACGTATTGATACATATTTTCAAATCATCTAGTATTATCTAATTGTCTTCGTTAAGAATCATATCAGTGGTACGAATAGGGCATCGAACTACGGGCAATTTTGTAACATTATACAATTTAAAAGGATAAATATGTAAGTTTCTCAAGGCAAATATTGACATCAAATGAACATCTATATAAACCCAAATAAAAATTGCTTCAATGGCTTTTTTTATTATTTATTTATGTATTTATAGCAAATATTCAAACAGGATCTTGGAGATGACATACTGTATCCCCAACAGTCTAACAGTACTCCATATTTTTATTTATACATACAGAAGATAAAGATCAATTTGGAGGGAGAACCTTCTTATTAGTACTAATTAGCGATGGACAATGCTCCCTCTACTTTATCTGCTAATTCTGATATCTTGAAATGGTAGATTTGAATATTTTCAACATTGAGCTTTTGGAAATTACTGCGCTTTCTGGTGACAATAAATTTGCCCCAGTTGTAAGGCCTATATTTGGCAGGGTTTTGCTCATTTACTATCTCATCTAAGGGCTCTACCATAGTGGAGTGCGCTGGACTGAAGAAGAATGGAACAGAAAATCTTTCTCTGTCAGGATTCAATTTCACTCTATGCTCTACACTCTCATAAGCGTCATTGCTCCACACCTGCACAAGCAATGACGCTATTAGGAAGAAGAAACTTGAGTCTGGCTCTATTGTTATCAGGCCAAAGATAAATTAGCACCAGACTAAATCTAGGAGTGTAATTTGCCAAGCCATAATATTGATAAGACTGACATAATGATATCACTAATCAAAATTGTCAGGACCTGAACTCCTGCTCTTCTGAGACAAGAAGTTCTTCTTCAATTGAATAATAGGCAAAGATAATTTAAGTGATTGAGAAATGTTACCTGAATGATATCACCAACATTGATAATGTAAGAATTTGGAGTTGGCTTGACCCAAATCCACTCTCCATCAGATTTTCTCTTAACTTCAAGTCCTCCAACATCATCTTGTGCAAGGATGGTCAAGGCAATTGCATCCTTGTGTCTACCAACACCAAGAGCTAGGTCAGGAGCAGGGCAAGGTGGATAGTGGTTGAGTCTAACAAAGGTTGTTTGCTCTTTAAAGAAATCACGAAATCTGTCTGGCTTCAGGCCTAGACTCAGGGCAATAAGCTCCAACAACTTGAAAGCCAAATTTTCCATTTCTTTAGCATATTCTTCACACACTTCCCTGCTCATTAGTTAATTATATGCACTAGAAAATTTGAGTTTCGAGAACAGAACTTAATTAAACCATACAATTAAATATTCACAGAAACAAAACAAAATTCAAGAAATTAAGTCACCTTAGTTCAGGTGGGTACTCAGGCCATTGATTGTACCATTTAGCAACTCCAGTTTCATTGGGTTCATGTGAAGAAGGAACAGTAGTTGGATCCTGTAAAGTAAAATCAAAGACCTCTTTCCAGTCTCTAACATTCTTTGTATGCTCAGTGTCATAATATCCCAACACTTTCTTGGCGTCTCTCCTAACCTTGCTTTTCTCTTCTAGAGGCTGAGCAAAAAATCTAGCCGATGCATCAAATATCTTTTCTCGTTTCTCCAACGGCACTCCATGATTAATAACCTGGAAAAAACCCCAATCTTTGCATGCATTTCCTATTTGCTGAACAAGCTCGGAAGAGCTTGCAGTAGAGAGATCGATTACGGGAATTCCGTCTGCTTGAACGGTTGTGGGTTTTGGTCTGTGCTCTGGTTCTTGAATAAAGGCTGGATCTATCTCTCCCATGGTGTTTTCCGATTCTGTTAATGATTTTTTGAGATAAAATAAAAAGTTGGGGGTTTAATATGTTTTTTTATAGGCAGTGAATATTCTGAATGTAGACAGGATTTCGGTTAAAAATTTTTTAATTTGTAATTAGTGGTTGCGTGTCTAATTTTTGCATCTTTTTGTTGATTATAATGGACGGACATGATTTATTCGGGAGTTCCAGATTCTTTTTGCTCCTCAGATACATTGAATCTGGACGGCATTATCATACTATACTTTTCAGAAAAAAAAAAAAATACTTTAACTTATTTGATATTTTAATTAAATATTCTAACTTGTAAAATTTAGATGATTAAATTTTTATTAAATAATTAAAACACATGAAAATTATTACTTTAGAAATTATAATAATCATATCTCAAATTAATATTACTATGTACAAAATAAAAATCTTAAAAATTATTATTATTAGTATATAAAAAATTTATAGTATTATTAAAATTCATAATTTCAGAGCAATAATAGATAATGTAAAAATTAAAATATCGTAAGACTTTCGATAAAAGAGAAATAAATATACATAAAATTTATTGTGTATCCATATCGATAACTTTTTCTTAATTCGTGTGAAATTAGAAATAAATTAATCTGTTTTTGATAGAGAGAAAATTTTTTGTTAATTCAAATTTTAATTCAATTGAATTTGATTATTTTTTATTTTTTTATTCTAAAAAAATTTTAATTTTTTTTTTTTTGTCTATAATATCAAAGTTCGTGGTCAAAGGAGAAGTTCCAACCACCGATAAAAATTTTTAAATTTTTAAATAAAAACTAAAACCAAACTAGAACTCTGTGTGGTAAAAGATGGTAAACGAACATATTTGGAATGTATTTTTATTGATTATTAAACATTCAAGCTCTTGCATTACACAATAGAAATTCATATTTGCTCATAACAGTCATAAACACATAGAATCCACTCCAAACAGTTGCTATGAAGCCTTGAAATGATCAATTTGGACATTTTCCAATTCTTGTTTCTTATAATCGCTGCGATTTCTGCTGGCAAAAAATTTTCCCCAGTTGAATTCCTTGTATTTGGCAGGATTTTCTTCATTCAGCAGCTCCTCCAATGGCTTAATTTGGACATAATGTGCAGGGAAAAAGAAAAAAGGGAAAGAAAATCTTTCTCTGGTTGAGTTCACCACCACCCTATGCTCTGCACTCCAGTACAAGTCATTGGTCCAAACCTATAATTAACCGAGATAATTAGTTAAATACAGATTGAGATAAAGATTAAGCTAATATAAGATTTATGCATATATATACCTGCATACAATTCCCAATATTGATGATGAAGGCATCTGGAATTGGCTTTACAGGAATCCATTCTCCGTCAGATCGCCGAGCAATTTCTAGCCCTCCAACATCATCTTGAGCAAGAACAGTTAAGGCACCACCATCTTTATGTCTACCCACACCAAGAGCTAGGTGTGGAGCTGGGCATGGTGGATAGTGATTAATTCTTGAAAAGCTTATTTGATCC
The DNA here is from genome assembly GCF_041381405.1 of Jatropha curcas. Lineage (NCBI taxonomy): Eukaryota > Viridiplantae > Streptophyta > Magnoliopsida > Malpighiales > Euphorbiaceae > Jatropha > Jatropha curcas. Next base: position 5,346,876 of record NC_143161.1, read on the forward strand.
TTGAAATACCCATTTAACACATCTGCAGCCAAGCCTAAGCTCAGCGAAATAAGCTCCAATAACTTGAAAGCTAGTTTATCCACTTGTTTAGTGTATTCTTGGCATATCTCCCTTGTCATTAGAGAATAGAACATTAGAATAGTTAAAAAAACCCTAATTAAGATCTAATTGATCAACTGAAAATTAGAAGTAAAAAAATACCTGAATTGAGAAGGGTATTGAGGCCATTGATTAGTTATAGTTCTTAGCTCTTTATCATTAGGATCATCTGAGGCAGGGATTAAAGTTGGGTCAAGAACCAAGTAATCAAAAACCTCTTTCCAGTCTTTAACATTCTTGGTATGTTCACTGTCATAATATCCCATAGGATCAACTTCATTTCTTTTCACTTTTCTTTTCTCCTCTAATGGCTGATCGAAGAATTCTTTAGCAACCCTTTCCATCTTTTGACGTAGCTCTGAAGGTACTCCATGATTAATCACTTGAAAGAACCCAAATTTCTTGCAGGCTTCTCCGATCTCTGAAACTAGCTCTTGAGTGTTTGAAACAGAGAGATCTATAACTGGGATTTCTTCAATTTCTGTGCGTTTGAATTTAGGCCTTTGTTCAAGGTCTTGAACGAAAGCTGGATCAATTTCTCCCATGGCTCTATAATTGATAGTTAAATTTCTGGGTATGTGTGACCTGAGCAAATGAAAGAGAAATTAGATTTATAAGTGATTTCATTATGGGATTATAACTTTAATAGAAAAATAAAAGGAAAAAATTAATAATATATGGAGTTAGGTATGCGGTGGTTGAGGAGTGGACTATGTTTATACAGTCATAGAAGATTCTTTCTTGTGTAATTCAACTTTTGTCTCCAAATTTTTCTAGTTTGCTCAAGTAGGGAAGGCTGAAAAAAACATAACAACACCAAGAAACAAAAAAAGGAAAACCAATGACACACAAAAACCAGGTTGCAGAACCTGACTGGCTCCTGTATTAATAGAAGAGATAAGGATGATTACTTCTTGAGGTAAAATTTATCTATTAAAGTTAAAGAAAAATTAAAATTTGTGATATTCTTATATATATTTAAATAACTTGGAATAGTTGTGCACATTCTTTTAGCTTAGAGCTCAAGATTTGAACAAGAATTATTTTTAAAATAAACATAAATATGATTTTTTATTTTCATTTAGACATTTTCTTCCACTTTTCAATTATTCCTTTTATATTACTTGAAGCCAATCTCTAACAAGGACGACCATCAAACCTTCTGTAAGATCCATAAAAAATTGGTCAGCAAGATGGGGAAGATCTACGTTGGACTAACCTCTGTATCAGTATAGGTAGACAAAACTGCGAAAGGACTCTGGCAACCCACTACAGCTTAGCTAACAAGTAATTGAGAGATGAAACTAATAGTCTAGTCCCTGTTAATTGTACGTTAAATTAAACGATTATCCTCGTAAATTTTTATATCCACATAAATTTGAACTTGCAGAATGAGACGCTTTGGAACTAGGCATGGCCATATTGCGGTTCCGGGAACCGGAACCGTCGGTTCGAACCGGCCCGGAACCGCAACTGGAACCGGTGAGAACCGGAACCGGGACGAACCGGAACCGGAACCGGAAAATTCCGGTTCGGTTCCGGTTCCAGCAAATGTGGAACCAGAACCGGCGGTTCCATAGAACCGGTCGGAACCGGAATGGAACCGCCGGTTCTCCGGCCGGTTAGAACCGCCGGTTCGAACCGGCGGTTCTAGCCGTTGTAACTGTCAGATTTTTGTTTTTTTTTTTTTTTTTTTTTTTTTTTAAAATTTGTTGTTAAATGTCTTAATTACCCCTCCCAACTGTCATAAACGGCTACATAACGGCTAGTTTGAAGGGTATTTTTGGAAAAATGAATTTTTGGATTTATTATAAATACCTCATTTTATTTACAAATTCATTACAAAAAAATCTCAACTCTCTCTACTTACTCTCTCTACAATATACTACACTCTCTACTTACTCTCTCTACAATATACTACACTCTACTCTATATTATTCATTTATTTTTCTCTACTCAACATTTATCTCTTATTAAGGTAATTATTCTCTCTAATTTTTTTTATTCAATTTTCCAAATTATATTTTATTATCATATAATGGCAAGTGGAGGAAACTCAAATTCGGGTAAGGGCAAGGGAAAAATTGGAGAATCATCTATCCCTACAAACGACATCTATGATATGATTCCCGACCAATTTAATTTTGAGGGTTTTCCAAATGAAAATTTGGATATTCCAACTCAAGAATCCGAATTTAATGAGCAATTTCAAGAAGATGAAGAGCAAGAGCAAGAGCAACGAGCAAAAATTGTTACAAGAGCAAGACAAAGTTCCGACATATTCTCCATTCATTTCACAAAAAAATTCAAAGGTGAGAAAATGTATGATGTAATTTGCAATTATTGTGGAAAATCTTATAAATTTAAACAAGCGGGCGGCTATGGATCATTTTGGAAGCATTTGGAGGCAAAACATCCAACAAAAATAGGAGTTGATCGGTCTCAACAACAAATTTCCGGGTACACTTCTAACCTTTCTTTATTTAAATATTCTGAAAAAATACAAAAAGAAGAATTAGCAAAAATGATTTCTATGGAACATTTATCTTTTAGTTTTGGTGAAAAAGTAGGTTTTAATAATTATTGTCAAAAAGCTTTAAATCCTTGTGCTAAAAGAGTACCAAGAAATACAGTAAAACGAACTATTATTTCTTTGTATAATAAAGGAAAAAAAGAATTAGAGCTTTTATTTTCTCAATTGAAAATTCGTGTTTCAATTTGTTGTGATGTTTGGAGTGATCATTGGCAAATGCATTCTTATATGGGTATTACATGTCATTGGATTGATGATGATTGGAAAATTCAAAAAAGAATTATTGGTTTTCGTGTTTTTGATGATAAACATACTGTAAATAATATTTATAGAGTAATTGTTTCAATTTTAGATGAATATAAGTTGAAAAAAAAAATTTTTTCAATTTCATTTGATAATGCTTCTGCAAATACTAGATCTATTATTGAACTTAAAAGAATTTGTGAACCAAATATTGGTGGTAAATTTTTTCATATAAGATGTGCATGCCATGTTTTAAATTTATGTGTACAAGATGGTTTAAAAATTCTTGATTGTTTTATTTCTCCAATTAAAAAAGCTATTTCATATTTATGGACACATCCCCAAGTAATGAAAAGTTGGGCTAAATTTTGTAAAGAAAATAATAAAAGACCAAAACGTTTTCCAAGGGATGTCCCAACTCGTTGGAATTCAACATATGAATTACTAAACGAGTCTTTTTCTTATAAAGAATTATTATGTTTTTTTGTTACTAATAATATTGAGGATATTAATTTATATCCACAAAATTGGGACATTTGTGCAAAAATTTTAGATATTTTAAAAATTTTTAATGATGCTACCTATAAATTTAGTGGGGTTTATTATCCCACATCTAATTTATTTTTACCTATATGTATTAATATTGTTACTGCACTCCAAGAATTTCAAAATGATGATTTATTAAAAGATTGTATTTTTTCAATGAAAAAAAAATGGTTATCTTATTTTAAAAATATACCACCTCTTTATCTTGTTGCTATTGTATTTGATCCTAGATGTAGAATGGATGTATTATGTGATTATTTGACTATTTATTATGATGTATTAAATCTTGATGTAGAAGATAATGTTAATATAAATGTAGTAATGCATGAAGTTAAACAAAATATTATGCAATTATATAATGAATTTATTCAAGTTTCTAGTTCATCTACATCTACTTCTATTTCTACTTCTTCTCAATCTAATATTCCACAATTTTCAACACAAAGGGTAAGTGGTGTTGGTGTTGCCCAACAAGTTTTATTGCAAAGACAAAAAAGAACAAGGGAATCCAATTCTATTTCAGAATTTGATAATTATCTAACAACTTCTTTTGAGTTTGGTGATGATTATGCAGATGCAGATTTTCCAATTTTAGATTGGTGGAGTCGTCACGCAAATACTTTTCCAATTCTTTCTTTACTTGCAAAACAAATTTTAGCAGCTCCGGTCTCCACTGTTGCGGTTGAACAAGCTTTTAGTCAAGGAGGTAACATACTTGATGAAACACGATCTCGTATGACACCCGATTCATTAGAAGCACAAGCGTGCGTGGATGATTGGACCAAAGCCGAACTAAGAGCCCAAGAAAATCCAAACGAAAATGAAGATTTATTTGATTTATACGATGGGTCCTCAACGGGAACATCAACCGGTGGTGCAAATAGCGATTAAGGTAAAAGGGGTGACATTGATATAAGGTAAGTAAGAACTACGTGGGCTTTGATTCCTCTAAACCCCAAGAGGATACGTAGGCAACTTAATTTTTTTTTTTTTTTTTAAAAATTAAGTTCAAGCCCATTTTTTTTTTTCAAATTATGTTCAAACTTAAAAAAAAAAAAAATTCAGTTCAAATTTTTTTTAAAAAAAATCATTATGTTCAAACTTAAAAAAAAAAAAAATCAATTCAAATTTTTTTTTTAAAAAAATCATTATGTTCAAACTTAAAAAAAAAAAAATCAGTTCAAATTTTTTTTTAAACCGGTCTTAAAAATTTGAAATTTTTTAGGTGTATTTTTAAATTTTTTATGTTCAAATAATTTTTTTTTTAGTTGGTCTTGATATTTTAAAATTTTTTAACAGTATTTTTAAATTTTTTATGTTAATATAATTTTTTTTTTAAACCGGTATTAAAAATTTAAAATTTCAAATTATGCGATTCGCCGGAAAACCAATCGGAACCGTCGGTTTTGTAATCGGATCGGAACCGGAACCGGAACCGGACGGTTCCAAACCGGAACCGGAACCGGCCAATTTCGGTTCGGTTCCGGTTCCAGCTTTTCTGGAACCGGAACCGCCGGTTCCAGCTTTTCTGGAACCGGAACCGCCGGTTCCGGAACCGTGGCCATGCCTATTTGGAACCATTAACAAGTTCTTTTGACTGTTCTGTACAAGATAGGAACACATTCAAGTTCTTGCTTCAGTCAAACCTGAACTGTTAAGGCTAGAATTTTTTTTTTTTTTCTGGAATTTTTTATGTTTTAAGGATGCATGCAGAGGCCAGCTGGAGATTCATTGTCAAGGTTAAAATGCTAAGCACAACTTTAATTTCACAAAATGTCAAAATGTTGCTGATTCCGCATTGTCATACATCAAGAATGACGTTCTACTAATAAGAAACAACTCAATCAAAAGTAACTGCAGATAGCAAACACTCAAAAATTCTGGTATCATGAAAACAACAAAGGTCTCTACAAATACTCTTCCATTAAGATCCCAATAAATCAAATTTGACAGCTACTCAGTGAGATTTGATGTGTTGCTGAACAACATTAAGACCTTCAGTCTCCTCGCCATAATCCTATAAAACAAGCAAACCAGAGAAAGAAAATAATGAGATTGACTAGATCAAAAGAAAAGAGAAGTGTGGACAAACAAATATACGAAATAGAGTCTCACCTTAACTACGACGCAGGAGCAACCAACTACCTTCCGGGCCTTACCCTCAGAATCAATCTTGCACAACTGTAGTAAGGACCAAATAAATACCATGAGATGATTATTAAATAAAATGTGCAAGTCATACTTAGATCAAGAAAGTGAATAAATTTCAATACAGAAAGAGTAAACCATAGTGCAATAACACAGGAGCATAAACAAAAACTATGAGATAATTCAAGGAAAGGTGCTGATTCAAAGTTTGAGCAAACATATTGTATGATTGAAGCGAAAAAACGAATCTTGAAGTAATTGGGATTATAGACTCCATAAAGTTCATTTACAATATGCAAAAGTAACAACTGAGCCATTATGCTTAAAGTACAAGAATAGAAATAAATAGATGAATTCACACAGGGGAACTTAGTGTTTTGGTGAAGTGAAAATAACGACACTCAAACAGCCAATTAAAATAACAAATATTCACACATAACTAGGTACATACAGTCTTACACCCAGAGATTCCATAAAATCATAACTAAATGAAACTGATGTCAAGTACTTGCTACATTTTCTATCTTCTATCACTAATTACTAATTGCAAGGCAAATAATGAATGTGAAATCATTGTTTTTCCACTTAGAGATCTAAGTATATAGGGAAAGCTCAAGCAACAATTCAAATGAACTTCACCACATTCTGTTTATATTTAGCCAAAAACTGTAAACAGAGGAGAATTACACATTTTTTACGATTCTACCAAGCCAACAACAAGTTTCATCAATATAACAAATACCCTATTCAATATATAGAATTAAAAGTTAAAATCTTGAAATAATTTCACAAAAGAAATAATACTAACCCCAGCCCACTCGCCAAGAGTCTTAGCACTAGGAACAGTTAAGAGGCCAACACCATGGTCAGCACAAAGGCCTTTGACAAGCTTAACATAGTCAGGCTGGTTACAGTCCTCAGCCAATACACAAAGCTGAGCAGCATGCTTTTCAATCACTTTCGCGCCTTCATGAAGACCTCGAGCAAGACCACCGTGAGCCAATGATTTTCTTAGAACTAACTGCAATGCAGTCATTAAGTCCATAGCCTCGCCGAGTGGCTGAGCTGGTGTCTCAACGGCAACGGCACCCTCCTCACTGCACATAATATTAGCATCCCAATTGTGTTATCAGGAAATGAAGCTAAAAATTCAAATCAAGAAGATATTTTTATATTTTTTAGATCTTATAAAACCGGATTCTGTAATATTAAGAAGATATTAAACTTGATGAATCAAGGAATAGAAATCTTACCCTGACATTTTTGACTGTTGGATAATAATCTGGTTTGCAGAGAGGATGAGGTGAAGCAGGCGGCTGCAAAGTTGAAGAAGCTATAGTCTTGGAAGTGAGATTTGAAATAGGTAGTACTTAAATAGTAATTAGGGTTTTGTGTTTGGGTATTTTGGTTGTGGGCTACCACTCAAGATGGGCTTCATAAAAGTTGGCCCAATTAAGGTAAAAACTTAAGAAAATATTAAAAATATGATTTTTATATGGTTGGGTATTTCAAATTTTCAATATTAAAAATATAAAAAATATTGAAAATTATCAATAAAGATATATATCGTAAAATTGAATTTAGATATATTTAATTTTATAAATTGAATTTTTAGTATAAATTTAAAATATAAAAAATTATCTATAAAAATATGATAGAATTGAATTTTAGATATATTTATTTTTACAAATTGAATTTGTAAGAATAATTTTAACTATCCTTATTTGACTAATATAGACTCTTGGAGTGGAATTATGAGGTGCAAATTCTAAACTACCAAATTAATCAAAAATAAATATGAAATTCTTTTATTGCCATATAATCCATCAAAGAAAAAATCTCATCATCTAAACTTGATTGAGTTTAACTTTTAGACAATTTAGTGTTTTAACTGCCATGAAAACTTTGTTCCATAACACTTTTATTCTAAAAACCAATGTTGCAGGGAAATTTCGTTTGGCTGATGTTTTCGCGTTTCAGAAACGTTTTCTGTGCAGAAATACTTAGAAACTCTCCAAAAATGTTTTGAGGCAGTTTCTGTAAATTGAGTAATTTGAAAACACGTTTTCTCTTTTTAAATACGTTTTTATAAACTGAAAACTCTCAAAAACTCATTTCTCTAATTAAAATAAATGCATAAATAAATTGTACGCGTTTATAAACTCATTTCTCATTCATAAACATGTATATTTTATGAGCATGAAACTGGTAATTTTTTGGATATGATTAAATATTGATTTGACTATAACTTGTTAAATATATTAAATGGTTTATAATAACTTATATTTTTATATTTATAAATATAACCCTTATATTTTTATATTTACGCGTTTCCCCATGCATCCATTTCTTATATGTTAAAAAAATATTGTTTTCCGTATCCATTTCTGCATCATTTCCATGATTCCACGTTTCTGTATAACATAGCTAAAAATTGTAAATCATTATAATAGAGATTAACTGATTTACTTATTGTCAATAATTAGATATGAATTAATTATTAATATTTACTGTTTATATAGTGATTTTTAAAGTAAAAGTATCTAATGATAATCAGGTGTGATCTAGTTAGTATTTATATTCATGTGAGAAGTAAGAGGTCTCAAGTTTGAATTTACCAAACAAATCCTAAAACTTTTATTAGCCAAACAAACAACTTTCACCCGACTTTCTTATGGAAAAACATAAGGCTAGACCAGCAATTAATTATGATCCTCAAAATCGAATCCTAATCATCTCGAAATGAAGCTATCAGTGGAAGAAATCACTTCTATTCCCCACTCTTTGTTGCATTCCAGGCACAGTGCTTGCTGTCTCAACACTACAATAATTCATAATTTCAATCATTTTAAAAAAATAAACTAATAAAGCAACAGACAAATAGCTCATATCATATTATTGAAACATTTTCAACTCTCAACCACCATTGGCTTATCGTATCCAACCACCAATCAAATCCATGACAAACATGTAAATTTTTTTTTTCAATTTCCCTTCTTATTCATTTCAAATATATTTTTCTTGCATGGGAAATAAACTGTTTAAAAAATGTAACTAGCATTCAAATTGAACTCTTCAAAGACAAAAAAGAAGTTAGTTCCATCTGAATTTGGATGAATTCATTTTCAGACAGTAAGAAGAAAAACCATCCTAAAATTGAACAGCTATTTACAAATATGACAGTGTAGAGAGTTTTCAAGCAGATGGCGTAGATGTAAACATAACTACATAAGATAATAATTGTAGCCCATCCTGGATTTTACTCACTGCCGTTTTCCAGTCTGTGTGGATAAGTTCAGAGAAGGTATTGGCTTTTTCCTGCACTGATGTCTTCGGAAGACCATCATGGGAATCAGCAGTAGCACTCTTCATGGCAGCAACATAAGCTTCAGCTACGTCAGAGATGCCTGAGAATTATACGCTAAAATTACCCTTACCAGCCTTGTTCATAGTAAAATGTGAACGGAAGATAGAACTAGTGTTTGTGAGAGAAAAAGGTGAGAGAGAAAAGAAAAAAAAAAAAAAAAAAAAAAGAAGCAAACAAACAAATGAGAAAAAACCAATCATGCTGTCTTCTAGTTTGTGTAATGTTTGTTGAGCTGTGTTATCAGCAACTAATTATCAACCATCACACCTCATATAATTTGCATAAACTATGATCGATATAAGCTCCTTTATTCAAATTTTTATTATTTTTTTTATACGAAGGTATAAACTTGAATCTCTAACAACAATGATACTGCAATTAGGAATGCAAACATTATGAATACAGATATAACCCAAATCATTCGTCGTATGCCTCATATGCTATGCTTCATTTTTGTGTTCAGAACTAATTGCTAAAAGTATCCACAGTGAGAAGGCAACACGAAAAATACACCTGTTTATTGTTCCTCAGCAAGTGATTTTTAACTGGTAACCCTTCTTTTAGATTAAACGGGCATGTGTTCCATGTAGGATATCTTACAGTAATTACAATTAGACAATAGAATTGCTAGAATCCTTTACCAAGGCAATGGGCTAAAAGAACAGGGGACAGAGACATTCTCCATATTTGAGACCTAAAAGGGGATGTCAGACCTTATCTCCATATGAATGACAAAAACCCTAAGGGTTATAATTCAGTAAAAACGACAAAAAGAAATTGGTGAAGAAAAAAAAAAAAGGGAAGGAGACAGATGATAAAAGAAAGGAAGAGTAGGAAAGGAGGCGGGAAAAAAGAACGAGAGAGAAGGAGATTGGCTAAAGGGGATTCTAATCACTGTCTTCTTGTCTTCTTATTTTCTTTTTCTTTTCAGGTACTATTCTCTCTATCTCAATCTCTCTCTTTTCAATTCTTGGTGTTATTTTCAGTTAAAAATGTTATGCTCCTACTCAGTTTTATTGTCTTTAATTTTGATTTGGTGCATTAAAATACACAAAAAAACTAATACCTAATCAATAGTTTAGATCAAATAAGATCAAGTAAATAAAAAAGATAAATGGAGATGATCAAGATAAACAAAGGCAAGCATTTGTTGCTCCTTGGGCCCCTTAAAAAGGTGTGCAACTAGGCAATAAAGTGTTCTTCTCAGTTAGGTCAACAACCAAACAAGTGACCACAGGAAAGGCACTAGATCTAACACTCGATGAACCTTGTGCCTAAGGCACACCCTTAACATCTATAGTAACACAGTGCAACAAGTAAGAACTTTATTGGATCAATGTAATTCTTCCATCAACTTAAAAATGTTGTGCATATCCAAACACTACCAGTATTATAAGACCAACCTGTGATAAAACTATTGCAAACTGCTTCCACATATCCTGCCATTGATTGTGCCTTTATTCGGATTACTTTAGCTTTTTCAACAGAATCTTCTGGCCACTCAATATTCATGATATCTACATCAACATCTTCCTCCTGCACTTTGTTAGCAGTGGATATGATGGATTTTCCAAGCATCAGAAGTTGAAACACTGCTGAACTGGACATTTCGGAAAGCCTCTGCAAAGATATGCATTTTTAAAATATTTACACACTTGGAAAAGTATTAAGAAGTTATATAAAATATAGATTTTCGCATGATATCCAACATATTTCCATACATGAACGCCTTCTGAGTGAAGAGTTTCTAGTCTGCCTGTAGTCCTTTGAATTATGTCATTTACAGTCAGTCCTGCCAGGGCACTTGTAAACCTGCAACATGTTTTGAGAAAATTATAGCAAACAGCAAAAGTCAAAGCACAAAAACTAGTCATATAGCTATTACAGTAAGATGACCACTTCCAGCACAAAGGATAGCAAACATCATCAGCAGCAATTTATCTTCGAAAATATAAAATACCAAACTAAACAAGGATGTCCCTAAAGACAATTCTAACAGGCAAAAATGATCAACTGGAGGCTATAGACTAGCATTACACTACTACGTAATTCAGATAGTCTCAGACTCTCAATATTTTAGTAAAGTTAAGTTGATGAGGCTAGAAATACACGTCTGACATGACAAGACAAATAAGCGTACAGGCAGTACAGCAAAATGAAAGGTCCAAAAATTTTGTTTATGTACAAAGCGAGATTACCCTGCAGCCATGTCAGCAGCTTTGCTGACACTCGAATCATGTAAGTTTTTCATCTCATCACTGCTTCCCTCTGTTCCAGCATCTATTTTCTTCCCTTTGTTGGACTCTATACCATTCTCTTCCATTTCAATACTCAAATCCAAAATTTGCTGAACAAGTTTAAGCTTTCCATCATATACAGATTTCTGTTCAAGTGGTAATTTGACTTTTCTTCGATTAAATAATAGGGTATAATGGCTGGACAAGGCCTCAAGCTCCTACAACATTATAGTTCAACAATTTCAATATCAACTATAACTATCATTTGAACAAAACAAACTTCGATAAAAATGATAAGAAAATGACCTCCAAGTGTTCTGGACCACCATATATATAGAAGCAACGATCAAATGTTACTTCCTCAAGTAACTGATCCTCATCAGCTTCTTGTTCAGAGCCTTTAGAAGTTTTCTCAACTTCAATACCAGTCTCTGTGATCAGCAGATCCATGGTCTCCTTGCCAACATATTCAAGCACTTGTATTCCCTTTGTGGTAAAAGCTTTTCCAGTCTGTAACATGGAGGCAAGAATTAGCAAAAAATAAGAACATTTATGACCAACATGATGACATTCATGCTAACCTCTAGTAAGGATGGTGCAACTGAACCAGCTCCTCCTGGTAAGTTACCATTTTGAATTGATTCAGCAAGGTTTACAGCAGAATGTTCAAGCCTGTATAAAGAAAAGAAACAGAAGAAGGGGGGGTGCGGGTAAGGGAAAAAACAGATGCAGGAATTAGAAAACTCATTTGGAATAGAATAACTGCATTGCATAGGAACCTATTCAGTTTTGTGTTATTACATCAAATTTGGCTTCTGACATATAATGGTTGCAAAGGCTAGTTCTCTTCAAAATTTTGCATATTTATCTGTGAGCTTAAGCACATCACAAGGTTCCTACTGCAATTATCCAAACACGAACTTTTTCCACATAGATGGTTGCAAATTAGCTAGGTAAGTGAATCCTAACAACCCGTTTTTTTATTTTACTCAAGCTCAGATTTATGAAACAAAGATCAAGGCAAGCCTCGCATGAGCAAAACAAAAACTGAAAGCAAATCGCATAGATACAACTTCGAGATCTCAAATTGAGGGAGAGAGGAATAAAGAGACAAATACAACTGCATAATAAAGATTCCCATGAAAATACAAATTTTTTATTCAGCACTTTCTTCTAGTCCTAAAGTACATAGCCCTACATTCCAACTTATTCATTAACACCCTAGAAACTTAGTGGAGCTTTTCAATAGGCAGTAATTAACCACCCCCTTTTTTCCTTATATGAACATTGACTTACTAGTTTCAGCTAGCTGATAGATAGGGTTTATTAGAGAGCAAGACCAGCAAACTCTATGATCTTGCAATATGAACCATTATCCATTTTCTATTAATAACACATAAATTCCAATAAACAAAACAATGAAAAGATCAACTACAGTGATACTTACTTTTGAACAAAATTGGAACCTCCTTTCAATGCATTTCCTAATGCTTGCCATGCTCCCGAAGCAAAATTCTCCACAGAGTGATCTAGAACTTTCAAACCCTAAAAACATCAAAAAAGAAGAAACAATATGATGCTTCCAGAATTGAAGGGCGCCACAATATCTAACCAAACAAATTAAGAGTATTTCTATTGCAATGGCAAATTTAGACCAAACACTAAACAGAGAATAAGCATACATTGAAAACATGACATATCAACTTATCATCAGGCATATTTCAAAGCATGAGAAATTGTGACACTTGCCTGTCCTAGTAAGGAATCTTCACTTGCTTTCTCCAATTTATCTAAAGTAGATTTCCGTAGCTTTTTAGTCTCATCATCAGTTTCCTTATCACTATCCGATTCTTCTCGCTCTTCCTCTGCCTTGGAAGATTCTGAATCCTCGGCAACAATTTGCATATCCGCTATGCTCTTTGCTGCTTTCTCTGCAGCTTCCGCAGCCTGCATCCAAATAGAAGTTACACATTGCAAATACACAATGTTAGGATTTTAAAAATGCAACCTCCAAAAATTCCAAAACTCTAGATCTGACACCAAAGCAACCGCCTAAATTAAAGCCCTAATTTCGAAAACAATGCCGGAACTGGAAAAAAGCAATAAATGAAAACTTACATTGCGGGAGATCTCTTCGGCAGCTTTTTGGAGATCTGAAAGAACAGAGAATCCCCAGCCTCCCCATCCTCCTCCACTGCCCTTAGGTTCCGGTGGTTGCTCCCCCTTGGATTCTTCTTTTTCTTGTTGTTCTTGGTGGTGTAGTTCGAGTTGTTTATCATCTTTTGTCGGTGGAGTCTTGTTCTCTTCCATTCTGTATAATTTGAATCCAGAAATGCTTATATTAAAACAATTTTTGAGCTCTTATCATGGAAATGGAGTTTTCAGTTGACGTGCAAATTGATAGAAGTACAGATAGGTCTTCGATTGGTTATACTGGCTTTTGATTTTGCTTTTGTATGATGAAAGAAGACAAGAGCTGGCTTGAGATAGACCCAAGACCTCACCGTCACCAGCTATCGGTTTGATTCAAACATCTGATGGAAGCAATTAAAATGAAAAACGGTAACGCGTTTTAGGACAAACGGCAGCATTTTCAATTTGGTCATTTTCTGCAGGTGTAATTACTATTTTATCCCTAGGGTTTGGTCAATTACATTATTAAAGATCTATGTAAAATTATTAATGAAATAAGCTTAGTGCAACTGGTATATAAACTGAATGGTGTCATTTTAAACGATTAAGATCTTTAATAGTGTAATAAACCATAAAGATTAAACAGTGATTATCCTTGTAAATTTGGCAAACAAATATGAATTTTGAATAGTTTTCGATTGCAGCTCAAAAAATAAATCTCAACCTAAAAAAAAAAAAATTGGTGGCATCCTTTAATTATACATATTAATTAAACTCTTCGATTAGTTATATTAGTTTAATAAATAATTTAATTTATAGAATCGCATTATTTAACATAATTTACAGTTTTCAATTACTCAATCTATGTTAAACCAACAGGATAATTCATATTTTTTAACATAAATTATAAAAACAATGATATTTATATATTTTATCTATTTAATAAGTATTAAATAAAAATAATTTTATAAATGAAAGTGTTGAATATGTGAATTTTGTAAATTGAATTAATGTAATTTTACAAATTGATATATATATATATAACAGTGAATCACTCTAACGTGTAACTATTTGTTTGAATAAAAATTTTGATACACTAAATTAGCTGATTTGGTGCAATGAATGTAGTCTCTCCTCTTGCGAAAATGATATGTAATAATGATAATAATTTAAGGTAGAAAAATGTAATGAAAATCAGAAAGAACAGTGCTCATTTTCATGGATGATGATATCTCCAAAGTTTCAGGTGAAAAAACCAATGGCTGAAACATCAGAAGCAACTGGAAAAAAGGAAAAATAATTTAAAAAAAAAAAAACCTTGTAAGAACCAAATATTTTCTTTTGCTTGCTAAAAGCAGCACTAAAGGTTCTTTCAAATTCTATACCAGACATGAACAAGCTATCTTGTACTCCGCAGGCCTTATATTCTCCTTTTTGCATTATTTACGCAGCAATTCGTTTGATCTTCCTCGGAGTCATAAAATCAAGAACCATATCCAGTGAAGGAAAAGTAACCAACATAACACCAGAATCACTACCAGAGGTGAAGGTCACACTTCCTTTGAAGTTGATATTTGAACACGAAATCTTTGCTAATAGCAAGTGTAGTATATTAGAGCTAGCTCAACTTCCAAAAATCATGCTTGGTGAAGGTACCTTAGGGTCTTTGTTCAAGGTAATTCTTAACTGTGGACACTTAGTTACAGTTCGAATGATCAGGGAAAGATTGGTTAAACCAGATGAAATGGAGTCCTGGATTAATTTCTTTGCAGGAATTCGTAACTCTTTGCTCTTGCCAATGTATTGTGGTTTCTGGTATGGTGGAGAAGCCTTTCTTGTTCACGAGTATTTGTGCATAGGAAGTCTTCAAGAGCTTTTACATGGTAAGTTGATGATTTCTAATTCATTGAAATCTACAGAAACTGTCAGAGCTTGTTTATTCCTTTGAATTTTAAGTCCAAACACTAATAATTATAGATATTGCTATGCTATTAGGGTGCGAAGGAATTCAATTTACTCCATTGAGCTGGGAAGTAAGAAAGCACCTAGCAAAATGTGCAGCAATGGCAGTAGCCTTCATGCATAACCAGGTTACAAAAAGAGGCAACAATCTTGTTTGTGGGGTGGTTAAGTCCAGCAATATCTTGATTCGGACCGATTTCTCTGCCTGTCTCTCAGGCTACGAAACGCCTTACCTTGTACCTCCAGCAACCATCATCAGAAGAAATCCTGGAAGAGTTGCACCTGAACTAGCATCAAATTATCAAAGTTATCCGAAAATGTTTACGCCTAAATCTGATGTTTATAGCTTTGGAATTCTACTGTTGGAGCTTATCACTGGGAAGAGACCTACAATTACCAACTTAGGTGAATATGTGAAAGAAAAAGGAAAGAGAGAAGGATTAAAAGGTATATGTGACAAAAAAATGGGAGAAGTAAAGGAATACTGTGTGAGAGAAATGATTGCAATTGCTCAAGTTTGCATTTCTCAGAATCCTAAAAACCGGCCTTCCATGGATAGAGTGGTGGAAATGCTTCAAGAAATTGAGGACTAAAATAAAGAGCCAATTTTTTTCACTGTAATAAGTATATGTATTGTGTAGTTATATGTATAAGAGAATGCTGAAAATGCATTTTAAGTTAAATTATTTGTTAATTCAAGCATATGTCCACTGATTAGATTCAAGCAAAAAGTGCAACCGTTATACAAGAAAGAGGGAAATCATTATACAATGTCTAATTAGTTAGATAATAAGAAACAATATTCATTCCATGAAGAGTGTCAAATGAAAACGTTACAGTTCCAGAACAGAAGTGTGTATCAATGTATATTAGCCCTTTGAGACTACAAAAATTAAGTATATATCAGTTAGTATCCTGGGAACATTGGTGGAGGCGGCGATGAGTATTGGAATCCGATATTTGGTGGGAGAACAATGTCATCTACCGGTGGTGGAGGGATAACAGTAGGAGGAGGAGGAGATACAGTTGGTGGTGGTGGAGAGTGTGTTGGTGGTGGAGGGACAACAGTAGGAGGAGGAGGAGATACAGTTGGTGGTGGTGGAGAGGGTGTTGGTGGTGGAGGGACAACAGTAGGAGGAGGAGGAGATACAGATGGTGGTGGTGGAGAGGGTGTTGGTGGTGGTGGAGAGGGCGTTGGTGGTGGAGGTGAGTGGATAGGTGGTGGTGGTGAGTAGACAGGTGGTGGAGGTGAGTGAACTGGTGGTGGTGGAGAAAACACTGGTGGAGGTGGGGAGAAGACTGGTGGCGGAGGTGAGTGGACTTGTGGTGGTGGAGAAAACACTGGTGGAGGTGGGGAGAAGACTGGTGGCGGAGGTGAGTGGACTGGGGGAGGTGGAGAGTGAACTGGTGGTGGAGGTGAGTGGACAGGTGGTGGGGGTGGGGAGTGGACTGGTGGTGGTGGGGAGAGGACTGGTGGTGGAGGGGAGTGGACTGGGGGAGGTGGGGAAAGGACTGGTGGTGGTGGGGAAAGGACTGGTGGTGGAGGGGAATGAACTGGGGGAGGAGGGGAGTGGACTGGGGGAGGTGGAGAATGGACTGGTGGTGGTGGAGAGTGGACTGGTGGTGGGGGCGAGTGGACTGGCGGTGGGGGAGAGTGAACTGGAGTTGGCGGAGATTGAACTGGGGGCGGTGAGGGAGGCGATTGGATTGGTGGAGATGGCCCTGGAGTTCGGGATGGTGGTTTTGATGTCTCAGGTGCTGGTTCTGGTGCTGGTTCCGGTGCTGGTGGTCTTCCATGCCCATGATTCCAAGGTTCATGTGGGTCAGATGATGGTGCTGGTGATATCTCTGGCCCTGGTGACGGTGGTGTTGATATTGATATCGGTGATGGTGGTGATTGAGGGGCAGGTACTTCTATTCTTGGTGATTGCGGTGATTGAGGGACAGGCGATGGTGGTGTTGGTGTTGGAGAGGGTGGTGATTGAGTCGCAGGTACTTCTATTTTCGGTGAGGGTGGTGTTGGTGAGGGTGGTGATTGAGTCACAGGTACTTCTATTTTCGGTGATGGTGGTGTCGGTGTCGGTGTCGGTGTCGGTGATGGAGGTGTTGGTGTCGGCGTAGCAGGAGTTGGTGGATTTGGAGAGCCTCCTCCACCAGCACATTTGTCCTTACTGCAATCCACCGGTCTGCTCACCACCGGTTGACATACCTGAGCAGATTTCTGGTTTGGCCTATTAGACATACAATTATCTCTATCGTCAAACACAACATCTGTACTAGAATCAGGCACGCACGCTTGATCCTCTCCGTTAAAGTAATTAGAGGCAAAAGTGAAATTTGCCAAGCAAGGTAATCTGCAAATGCTCTCAGGAACTAATCCTGTCAGCTTATTTCCAGCAATGTTCAAATCCTCAACCTTCTTCAACCCTGAAAGATCTTGCGGCAAGCTTCCTACGAACTGATTGAAGCCGACATCGAAAACTGTAACATTTCCAAGCATACCAATTTCTGCAGGAAAGCAACCAGTAAGACAATTACTGGTGAAAATTATCTCATTCAAGTTGGCCATTTTACCAATACTGCGAGGAATGCATCCAGAGAAGTTATTATTGGCAAATGTAACAATAGAAACTGTAGAGTTGCCTATTGTGTCAGGAATGCCACATTCAAATCTGTTGTTATTCAACAACAAAGCATCAAGATTCTTCAGGAAAACCTGCGGAGGCAAACACCCTTCGAAATCATTGAATCTGATGTCTACATACTTTAAATCCGGCCACGATAGAACAACTTTCGGGAACTCACCAACAAATCTATTATTACTTATATCAAATTCATACATATGTATTAGCTTGGAAAAGCTCTCAGGAACAATTCCACAGAACCTGTTGGAGTTAATGTGAAACAATGCAAGGTCTGTCATAAGCCCTAGTTCAGCTGGAAGGTAACCAGCAATGTCAGCTCCATTAATATCAACACCTGCAACGACGCTCAATTTCGGGTCATCAGGTGCAGGCGCACAAAACACACCATTATAAGAACAGACATGGGCGCCAATCCAATTTCCTGTTGTATTAAATGGATCAGAGTATATTGCTTTTTTCCAAGCTTGGAGAGCTATATATGCTCTCTTTAGCCTCTGGTTTGCGAATGTTACTTTAACATCAACTTCATATTCGTACTCGTTAGGAAGCTGTTCATTTTCGCGCAGCGTCAAGAGCTGCCGATGGGCAATGAGAGATGCTTCTGAATTAGTTAAGGCAAAGGAGAAGGTTGACAAGGAAGAAAACAGGATTATTGTGAAGGAAAAGAAGCAGCCCGAGGCTGTTGTGAGAAGGTTAGCCATGTTTGACCCACCTAGGAATTTCCTGGGGCTGCTTATAGAGAAGACAACCAAGGAAGGGATGTTATATGGAGGGTGAAGAAAGAAAAGATTTGGCAGCCATTCAAAGAGCGAACAAACAGATCTCTAGTTTTAGGCACCGAAAATTATTTTTCTAGACTTTTTTTACACATCACAGAATTTGTCAGAACATCTATTTTTAGACCCTTTTATATGGATTTATGATTTAGAATTTAGACGGGATTGGTTTTGCGAGAATTGGTTGCATTTGCCAAAATGAAAATCCAAGTGGATGGTTAGAAAGAAACTAGGAATTGAATTTCGTTTGACATTTCGTTAACTGATGCTCAATTTTGTGATTTTATTGTAATATCATGTGCATCTATTAAATTCAATGAGGAATGAAAATTACACAAGAGAGCTCATTTCCTTTGACACTTAGCATTTGATACCATGATTCTTGTTTACAAAAATAAGATAATGTAATTCAAAAACAAATAACATCCTATCAAACACCAAACTTTGATTATCAATGCCTAGCTTGACTAATTAATAAGCTCAATGTAACTAATAATGCAATTGTATACTGTAATTCCTTGTATTGTCAATTTTTTCAGCTTAAAGGACCCCAGACATACAGAAATGGACCTTTTCCCATTCCAATAATAAATAATACTTCAGCTTTGGCATTCAGAGCCTAACCAAAGTTAGAGAAAGCTATTCTGTTGATCTTATATCAATATGGATGTTTTTATTGAAGTTTACAATAGTAAGGAGCTCGAAAAAGAGCATCCATTGCCACACAACTACGGATAAGCTATGATACAGTTCATATATGTTACAATTCTGCTTTCTCGAAACCGAAATACTGCAATAATATTCACAAAGTCTAGCAGAAATAACTTCCCATTACACAGACCAAAGTCTAATTTTGTGAAAATAACTTGGGCGGAAACAATCAGATCATAAATCTCATACATCCACCGGATATACTCATATCAGCTATGCACGGAAGCAACTCAAGAAAAACTTTCAACGTATTGCAGCTTATTTATCAATCCGTTTCATGGTCAGGAGCAGGTGAGTACCAAGCTGGAAATCTTCCTTTTGTTCGAAGTAATCTAGTATACTGTGAATCTGGCATTCTTGCTCTCTCTTCCTCTTCAAGCTCCTCCTTCGATTTTGGCAATCCATCTGGTATTGGACATGATCTGTCTCTTTCTTTCTCCATGGTCATTGGTGCCATGAAACCAAAACCATTCTTCCCCTTTTTTTGCATCGCTGAAATTCCATGTAAGCATCCCATTAAGGACTTCACTCCACCAGATTGAAGAATCACCTTCTCTAAATCCTCCTTTGGTAACTCTCTCTGCAACAAATGTCAATTCAATTAGTTGAAAAAATTGAATCTGTATGGTTTGCCTACTCTTGTCTTTTCTTTTTTAGGAAAAGAAAATTAAGGAGCAGCAAATTAAACCGATTCTCAGCAACCAAACAAAAACTATAAGCCAAGATTCAACTAGATGATTCAACAAACTTGAACTTTCATAGTTAAAAATCAACAGCATCGAGCATATTAATCATCAAATATATCATATACATGCCTATTAATTCTCAAGGTTTACTTACTTCCAAATCTTTCAACTCAAAGTACGCGCTCCAGCAGCTATAAGAATCATCTCCTTCAAGTGTTGAACAGTAATCTACACCAAACAGTTTCAACATATCAGATCTCGAATACAATGCAACTTGAAATAGATCTGAGCAAATAATTCATAAATCAAATTAACAAAACACCGACTTTTCAAAAACAAAAAAGAAGAAGAAGAAAGAAGAAGAAATAAGACTCACCGGCGAGTTCATTCTCGGACTTTTCAATCAACGGCGGTTCTTTAACGGCTCTTTCGAGCTTAGTTCGGCTAAACGGCTCGAGCTTAGGAATACAAGAACTGCTTCTCGAAGAAGAAGAAGAAGAGCAGGTGAGAGTTGAAACAGCTCTCCTGGAAGCGCTTGAGCGATTGAAATCCTTAGCTTCGATAAGCAAAGGAGAGGAACAAGAACGAAGAAGTAGAGACTTTATCATCTTAATCACACAGCAAAACTGAACCTCTCGTGATTTCAATTTTCAACAAAGATTTAGATAAAGAGGAGAATTACGAGGGCGATACTTTTATATACACTCAAAAGTGCAGTTTAGGACCCAACATTGGAAATGGATAAGGATAAATATTTTTTATTATTACTAGTAATATATTTGCTTAAGATTTTTATATTATTTCTTAGATATATTATGTGTTTTGCATGTTCTTGATGGGAGGGACAGATGAAAGGTGACCGCTGGATTGGCTTAAGATGGAAAAAACTGTGGACTTTGGATCGTTGATTTGTATGGCTTCTTGGGTCAAATGTGGGTCCTATATTACGCTTACAGAGGACAAAAGCACTAAACGCCGGTTTTTGTCTAGTAGATTGGCGAAACGCGGCGAGGTGTGCAAATACGATGGGCGGGGTTTGGAAGAAGAATAATAAAATAGAAAATAGAATGTTCCTTTTAGAAAGAAAAAGGAAACAAAATTAAAAAGTTCCAATCAAAATTATTAAATGTAAACAAATAATATGCGCAACAGATGAAGGATTTTACACATAACTAATAATTTATAAGTTCAAGCGGGTGGTCTTTGGAAGCCACCTTCCAATTGCCATTAATTTATCTTAAGTATATTGAATTTTGTATAATCGGAATTCTAGTAAGTTCAAATTTGTAAACATTGTATCAATTTTAAAAAGATCAATAAATGTTATATTAATTTCATCTTCTCACTTATGTGAGGAGTGAGATGCTTTGAGTTCGAGTCCTCTCGATCACAATTATCACGGTTGTTTTCACTAATTTAGTGAGCAAATGAGAGCGTTGCCATTATTGTGTAGCTGCCATTATTGTGTAGCAAATTTTTATTTAAGTTTAATTTTGAAGCGATATCAATTTATTTATAGGTGACACAAATTACAGGTTTGCTCAAATTTTTTATTTATAAAAAGAGCTAAAATTTTACTTAAAGGAGCACTAGATTAGTCAAGGTTGATACTTGACAGCATGATGCAAGGAAAAAAATATTAGAAAATTAATTTTTTATTCAAAAATAAAATATATCATTTTCAGTTTTGGATCAATTGAGTATAATGCAAACAATTTTTACATTGAGGTATAATCACTTTGTTTTTTTTTTTTTTTTTTTTTTTTGACAAATATAGTAGAACATCAAAAAACAGTAAAATTTGATTATATTAGAGCATTAAATCAAATTTTAATTATATTCTTACAAAATTTTGTGAAATTTGTCTATACAATCACTTGTATCTTGTCCAAGGATACTAGTTAGACATTAAACCAATATCTTGCAAAAGTTAATTACTACATGTAGCTGTACTAAAATTTAAAATTTACTGCATTAGTATTTTAAAAATTATTATTGTTCCTATAAAAATGCATGTAGTGATACTAAAATTTATAAGTTCAAGTATAATAAATCATCCATAAAATTTAAATGACACATGTATAATAGACGTACATAGTTGAATTCATGTATTCATCTATGATTAACTGATAACTTAATGCATAAATTTAGCTCTAGAGTTAACACATTAAGCTTTGTGACAGTTCCCAAACTTTCTTCCTCTTGGTCCAATCACGAGATTCTTTACGCAGACAAAGTCTTTGCTTTCCATTTGATATTAAAATCTTTTTTTATAAACCATCCATGAATTTGTGAAACCAGTTTAGAAACGAATGAGTTTAGAAAAGAATGGAAAGGAGGTGGAGCTGAAGGGAACCAAAGTCAAGTTGATATTTTTTCCTTTCATTTGACACCTCATCGGCAACGTGGCATTTCTTTTTCTTTTATTTGGTGCATTATGGCGCGTGTTTTAATTTATTTTGTGTGCTCAACTAGTTACAAAATTGATATTGAAAAGTACAAATTCGAGGGATGATAGGTTTCCTGTAAAGTTCAAGGTGCTAACTGCTACGAGGTGTTAAACCGTAAAATTATAAATTTACGAGTTACGCCATTAATTGATGACAGGACAAAAACCAGTAATGTCGGACAGAAAAGAAAAGAAAAAAAAAAAAAAACAGAAAAGTATTCTTACTGACGTGGGAATACCGTAGACCAAATTGTGTCAGTCGACTAGAAACGACATCGTCGCTCTCTCTCCAGAACTATATCAGGCAATAATAATAATAATAATGAAAATAAAAAGAAAAAAATAAAACACGCATCAAATTCCAGGCTATTTCCAGAGTTTCTTTCCATGCTCTTGGAAGAAAAGTAATCGATATTGACTCCATTTATGTTCTTTTAATAAAAGATCGAAGGATCTTCATCGAACTCCTCTTCTTTCTCTTTTTCTCTATTATTCTCGAGAAGAACCAAGAGGAATTTCTAGGGTTTAGAGATAAGCAAACAAAGAAAGATGAAGCCGATGGAGACGATTCAGGATCTGATTGAGGAGGCTAAACTTCGAACGGTTTGGTGGGCCTTGTGTATCTTTGCTGTTACTTACTTCTTGTCTCGTAAGCTCTTTCGAAATTTCATTTCAATGTCCTCTTTTAGCTTATTAATTGTGAAATTCATGCTAAACTGACCAGAGTTTGCTCCGGTTCTGTTTTATGTAATTTAATGTGAGGTGATTGTCATTTGGAATGAAATAAGCAATTTAATTTGCATTTGCTGTTATTTGGATTGAATTTAGGTTTCTTCAACTTATCTGCATTATCTATTTGTGTTTTCAGCTTCTACATGTAGATGAGGTGGGTGTAACTGGAATACAATTGCTTGTGCCGTTTCTGAGGCTAATATTACTTCCATCATCATTTTTTTTTTCTTGTAAGAAATTGAATGATGTTGCAGATAGGTAGCGGTGTAAATAAGCGGAGATGGCTTGCGAGCTATTCGAGCTTGGCTTGGATAAGTTCAAAAAAAGTTACGCTAGAATTGAGCTCAAGTTCGAGCTCGAGCTTTCAGCTTGAAAGCTCATTGAGTCTTATTGAGCTTTTATATATACATATATATCATTTATTTTAGGCTTACTCGAGCCTTGAGCTGAGCTTGAGCTTAAACTTTTTCGGGTTGAAGTCGAGCAGAGGTCGAGCATAAAATTTCCAGGCTCTTGGATTCGAGCTAAATTCTGTCGTCCTGAGTTTTGAGGTCTGCTCGACTCATTTACACCCCTAGTTGTAGAAACTCAAGTACTTGAGTTTAGTGTTTTTTCCTGCTGTTTTTCTTTAATAAAATGGAAACTGTTCAATTTTATATTAGTTTAAATGAATTATGGAGACTTTAAATGAATTGCGGAGACTTTACTATTTTCTAGAGTTCTAATTGATGGTAGATTTGTGACTATAATAATTATTGTAGGCATCTGTGCATGCGTATGTCCTGTCCTTTACTTTTCTTTATGACCCAATTGTGATGATGGCCAATCAAGCTTTTTAAATATGTTGTTGTTGATGTTGATATATCTTTTGTTGTTGTCTATTACAGATACAAGTTCATCAATGTGGATAAATTTACCTATATCGATTCTTTTGGTTTCTGGATTGCGCATTTTGTCTAATGAGGTGGAGTTCAGCTGGAAAGCACGGCGCTGGACCCATCGACTGTCTTATTTGTCTCATTTGGAGAAGAAACAATTGTCCGTGAATGATTCACGACTTTCTTCTGCACCTCTGCCACCAAGGTGGAAAAGAAAAATTGATTCTCCAATAGTGGATGCTGCAATCAATGATCTTATTGATAAAGTTTTGAAGGATTTCGTTATAGATCTGTGGTATTCAGAGATTACGCCAGACAAGGAAGCACCTGAGTTAATGCGTGATGTTATCATGGATGCTATCGGTGAGATATCAGGAAGGGTTAAGGAGATAAACCTTGTTGACCTGCTGACGAGGTTTTTTTTTTTTTTTTTTTTTTCCTTCCCTCTAAGACTTTTCTGGAAAAGAAAAAAGCGTGTGATTTGTGTCTGCAGCAGTGAATACATCAGAATTAAGTGACATATTAATGTTGCAGGGATATAATTGATTTAATAGGGGATCATTTGGACCTTTTTAGACGAAACCAAGTTGCAATAGGTGCTGATGTAATGGGAACACTTTCTACTGATGAGAGAGACGAAAGGCTGAAGCACCATCTGATGATGTCTAAGGAGCTTCACCCTGCACTGATATCTGCTGAGAGTGAGTACAAGGTGTGAGTGGTGTGTTTCGACGAAAGTTTGTTTCCCATTTTGATTCTATCATTTGCACTTTATCTAACTTTTCCCACCTTTTCTGGTAAAGGTTCTGCAACGCCTAATTGGTGGAGTTTTAGCTGTGGTGCTAAGACCTCGAGAAGCTCAATGCCCACTGGTTCGAACTATTGCTCGAGAGCTTGTAACTTGCTTGATATTGCAGCCTGTTATGAATCTTGCAAGCCCTGTGTAAGATTTACAGTTTCCTCCTTCACTTTATCTGAGCTTTTGGTTGTCCCCCTGGCCATGTGTTACATTCCTTCTCTCTCTTGTTCTCCAAAGAATTAGATGATTCTTATCTGAATATAAGGGACAAATACGAACATGTTCTAAGATAATTAGATGTTACATCTGCCAGTTCCTATCAACATAAGAATGTGCATTTCATTTCTGGTATGATATTGTAATTTAAAGAATCCCACTGAAACTATTGTTAATAGGAAATCTAAGTGGTGAAACTGAATATGTTACTAACCATTTGGTAGTTGCCACTTAAAGGATGAAGTGCATTATACCTTCTGTCCTCTGCAGTCAGCCTACTCCATTGATATCTTATTCCATGGTATGCAAAGTGGAATTTGGATCCCTGTTTTTTTATGAGACAAATAGTATCTAAAATTCTATGGTTACTTCATTAGAAAGGAAGAATCCACTTTGTCAGGTTAGGTATATTTTTGTACTGTCTCCTGAGTTCATTAGAATATCTGACTATATATGCTTTTCTCTCCCTTTTTTCCCCCCAGGTATATCAATGAGATCATTGAACATGTTTTGTTTGCCATTAAAGATGGTGGCCTAATGGAGATAACCGGTGATCAACCTGCTGGAGGTGTACATAATGGCGGTTCTTCCTCAAGAAAACATTCATCCTTAAATAGTCAAGGGACTGATATTGTTGATAATGAAAAAAGCTTTCAAGGGACTAACCTGACTTTGTCAAAAATTGATGACCTTAGAGATGTACCCTTGGACTGTGACTCAAAACAGCAAGATCCTATAAATCCACGTCATGCAGATTGGGCACGGGTCTTAGAGGCAGCAACCCAGAGAAGAACTGAAGTTCTTACACCTGAAAATCTCGAGAACATGTGGACAAAAGGAAGAAATTATAAAAGGAAAGAGACCAAAAAACTAAAAGCAGGTGTTCAGCATCCTATGGTGAAGGATTCTGCAGCAACTAACGCTGAATTCACTATAGATGCAGGGAAGGAAACTTTAACTAACAGCAACATACTTTCAGCAAGAGCAGAAGAGAAAGCTATTGCGCAGCTAGAGCATCAATTAAGTCGCAATGATTCATCAGGTGATCAGTATAAAAATGGTAAACAATTTACTGAGGATTATGATGAGGAGTTGTCTTTTGATAGGACTCATGCCAATGATGAATTGACTAGCACTAACATTCCCTCAGTCGATGAAAATAAAAGTAGGCTTAAGAGATCGAATAGCACTTCTGCTCTGAAAGTCCTGCCTGTTGAAAAAAGGAAATTTACAGGAGATGGCAAAGGATCCATTATTTCAGAGTTCTATAGCCCAGATTTTGGCAGGCCTGATGAAGGACTTGCTGTTAAGAAGGTCTCAGATACGATACTCCACAGTGGGGCACCCCATGTTCCTAATCCTAAGCTGAAGTGCCGGGTGGGTATTATTTAACTTGACTTTTTTGAAGCCTTAAAGATGTAAAATATGAACTTGTAACTGGCCTCCCTTGCAATGTAGGATTCGAAGTTGAAGAGCTTCTTGAATATTGCTTTGTATCGAGTTCCCTGGATGCTTGCAAGAATCTAATTAGATTCCTATTCCTTGTTTACCTGTTTCTCTTCAGGTTATGGGAGCATACTTTGAGAAACTTGGGTCAAAATCTTTTGCAGTTTATTCAATTGCAGTTACAGATGCAGAAAGCAGAACTTGGTTCGTGAAAAGAAGGTTCCTTTCTCATCTATAGGATAATTAATGCTAGCTTTAAGAAATTTTGGACCTTTTCTTGTATGTCTAGACATTAACTTCATAATTATGAGGCTTCCTGTACTTTGTGGATAAGCAAGATTTCTTTTGCTTATATTTCTTCTCATTTGTTTCCTATGCAGATACAGGAATTTTGAGAGATTGCATAGACAGCTTAAAGACATTCCAAATTACACGTTACACTTGCCCCCCAAGAGGATATTCTCGTCAAGCACAGAGGATTCTTTTGTTCATCAACGTTGCATCCAGCTTGATAAATATTTGCAAGTATTGTTCAGTCCTTACATTTCTTCTTTAGATTACTTCACCTTTTTCTGCTTTTAATATGCTGCATTTTTCAGGATCTTTTGTCCATAGCTAATGTTGCTGAACAGCATGAAGTGTGGGATTTCCTTAGTGTTTCGTCAAAGGTGTGAATTCTGTTTACATCCTAATATATGTTGTTGTGGGCGTTTCTTGAAGATATGTTATCTCTACTCTCTTTTTATTTTTATTTTTTTCCGTCTTGTACGTTGAATGGTTCTGAAATTCTATGCTTTTTCTCTTTTGTTTTTGAAGAATTACTCTTTTGGGAAATCGCCCTCGGTGATGAGAACGCTGGCAGGTATGGGAATATCTTCTTGATTATCATATCATATTAATTTTCAAAATTGCTCCTCCTCTAAAATATCCTAAAACTATCCAAGGACATACTCAACCCTCTAGATGTTGAGATTAAGTTCATCATTGAAATCCAACATCCATAAACACCTGCCCAATATCTACAAAAACTCCAGACCTTCAACAACCTCATTGTTTAGATGTTCAGAATATGCTTCATGTACTGGTGATGGTTATAAATGAAGAATATATTTCCTCCTTTTTGAGTTTCTTAAAAAGATTCTTGATGAATGAAATAGGCATATCTTTGTTTTTATTTTTATTTGCAGTCATGAGATGTTCATCTTATCTATTCTGAATTGTTGTTTATATATTGTGCTAAATTTGTCAGTGGTGCTCTCTTTTTGATGAACACATGCATGCAGACTTACTTTTTTTCCCCTTCAATTTTGTTGGGAGTTTGATGTTGTTTTTGATGGATGATAACTATAAAAAGTAAATGGAGGAGAGGGGAGAAACAATTCATAAAATGAATGATTTTATTCATTAAATTAATTTTATACATGGGTGCCTTTAGTCACCAAGGGCTGTTATAGAATAGGCTAGTAAATAGAAAATACAGAAAACTCTGTTAGTGAATAAAATAAGATAAACCAAAACATAATGTTGCTTACAGGATGTTGCAATTCAATTACGAAATCTACACCTAAAATAACTTTTGTATATAATCTGCTGCTGTTCACCCTTTTTGGAGGCCTCATAAAGTTGCTTCTTCTGGCATATGTTGTAAAAGCTTCATTTTGGATCCCAGATTGTTTAATGTCTCAACATCACTTGAAGCTGTTGATTTGTTTTCTCCTTTTATTTGAGTGGAAAAATAGCTTGTTGATGCAGGTTTACATGCATGCATCTTTCTGAACATGATAATCTGTGGATGATTATACGATGGTTATTTTTTTACAATCACTGGAATATTTCCCCTCTAACTTTGTTTGTGGACCACAACAGTGAATGTGGATGATGCCGTAGATGATATTGTGCGTCAATTTAAAGGGGTTTCAGATGGCTTAATGCGCAAGGTTGTTGGCTCGCCTTCGACCCTTGGTGAAATCAATCCTTCAATCTACAGCAGGAACTTGTCATGGCATGCAGAGGAGATGAATAAACATGTTTCAAGGCAAGATACATCAGAAACTGTGAATAGCCTTCTTAGTAATGAAGAAAGTCTTAAGCAAGAAAGCCATAGGCAGGAGGATGGGTCCAGTGAACAATCTAGCAGTTGGCATTCAGACAATGAGTTGGACTCAAAGGGTTTCCCACCTGGAGTGGTCAAGCGTGATCAGGAGTCTAGGACCTTAGCCTCAAAGAAGAAACAAAGTCCAGAGGCAAACACTGAATGGATTAACCAGGCTGGCTTTGCTATACCAAATCCTGCAGCGGCTGCCTCCAGTCCTATGGAGGACCCAGTTGGAATGCCACCTGAGGTATATGGTGCTTAACTGAGTTATATTTCTCCCATTTTTCTATGTAATGTTTGGCAATAAAGATACTAGGAGCATCTTTAGTTACATATCTGAGTTTATGGACAACTAATTCGTTTGGTAGGAGTTTCTTCTACATAAATGAATTTATTCATGCTATGTTGATTGTTGTAATGAATGCAATTTAGTATTATTTCTATGGTGGACAATCAAAAATTTATCTCAAGTAGCATACGATTCCTATATTAATCATGCAGATGAATTTTGTATTCATAAGTAAGTGATCTAGGATACCACTTCTTGCTCTTCATCTTTGAAATGTGTCTTATTTGCTTCCAAATGCTGTTCCTCAGATGTTTTGCACTGAAACAGACCTAATAATACATTTTTGTTGATTAGCTAACTACTTTTGGTGTTCGTGTCCAATTCAAAAATGCATTATGACATGAACTGTCACCTGAATTAGCATGAGTGATTCAAATTCAAAGTTCCCAACACTTGTGTGTCGATTGACCCCAAGGTAGGAGTGTTCAAGGAGCCCCTTTGAAAGCTAAACGTGAATTTGATGAAGTGCTTTACTACTGTTGTTTTGTAATACTTGATAGAAATTGCAAAGGATATTGGATATCAGATATAAAGCAGAGGATTATAGGATTTATTATTAAGGCAAAAGCAGAACTGAACTCCTTATTGCAAAAATAGGCGTACCCAATTGCTGATATGCCTAGGTGACTGTAGATTGGAGAATGCTACAGAAGGCTTCAATAGTACAATAACCTCATTAGTTGGTTTTTTCTCACGAGCAATGTTAGACATTTCAACCAGAAACTTTGTTTGGAGATGTTCAGTTAGTGACGGTAGAAGTATGACAAATCAATTTTGATGACCATAAAAGAAATTGCGATGTAGATTACATACTAGGAACCTTTTTGTCATTGTTTTTTGTATATCTTCTATTATTTTCAGTGACCTTTTAAAAATCTTGAAAAGCGATTTTTTTTTGTTAAGAGGAGGCCATAATTCTCGATTGAGTTTCCTGTTCTTTGGTTTGTTGCTTAAATTTTGAGGTCCATGATATCTCAACTCTGTTTTTAGATTATTCTCTTTTGCTTTTTCTTGCAGTGGACTCCACCTAATGTAAGTGTACCTCTGTTAAATCTGGTTGATAAGGTCTTCCAGCTTAAGAGGCGAGGCTGGCTGAGGTGAATCTTTTTCATCAATTTAATGAATCTATTCATCATTTGGTTCTTATTGTTATGCTTTTTGTCACTTGGCTGCTTGGTCAAGTGCCTGCCATGATGCAAGATGTTAGCGTTTCAAGCTATCTGTGAAATTCAAATTGGTTCACTCCAACCAAATAAGTGGGTATGCTTTGTGGTGTAATAATTGTCCTCACATCTAATCTCCTCTTTCTGTCTCATAAATGTGTGAAACAAACATCTAAAAATGCATAAGTAGCATCAAGAGAAATGCTGGGCCTGTAAAATCTTAACTATCAAATACGAACTTAAGTTAGCTTAAAGTTTTTCATCATTTTTTTCCATGTGAAAATGAAACCATCATTGTTGGTGATTTAATACCTAAGCTGAATCACCATTGGAAGTGTATTGTTTTTGTGCTTTTATATAAGCAAAATATTAAAATATTATTGAGAAAGAAAGAGACGAGTGTACACTTTGGTTTCCTTTTTATCATTATTATCATTTTCTTTTATTGGGAGTTCTTTTTTTTTTTTTTTTTTTTTTGGGGGGGGGGGGGGTGGTTGGAAGTAAGGTGGTGTGTGTGTTGGGGATGCTAAGGGGCACTCATCTGTTGGACTATTAATCTAGCGGCAAAATCTCACTTGATTTCAGTATATTTTTGAACAATCTGATCTCCACAGAACTCCTGCAACCTCAACAGGAATTCTATTAGGGCCATATAATTTGTCCTTGTGATTATTTTCAATGTTTGCTTAATCTTTGGTTTCCTGATCCTTTGGTAACTACTCCACAATATTCAATTGTCGATTGTTGTTCCCTCAAGGAGAATCCTGGCATTGATGCTGGCTGGCTGCTTAGTTTTGTTTTGCCTTTTTCTGTAGAATGATAGATACTTCTCAATGGAACATGTATGTTATGATATATGCCGTTCTGTGGGGTACTATCATGGATCGTCTTTATTATGTATGGAACAACCAGCTACATCTTTATGGTTTCTTTTCTCTTTATGCTCAAGCGTGCTTCATATTATATTATTTTTGCATTATAAAGAATTTAACTTTTACCCTTCTTCCTTGGTGCAGAAGACAGGTCTTTTGGATATCAAAACAAATTCTACAGTTGATAATGGAAGATGCCATTGATGATTGGCTCTTAAGGCAGATTTATTGGCTTCGGAGAGAGGATGTTGTTGCTAAAGGGATTCGGTGGGTGCAAGATGTAAGTACTGAACCAATACCTTAAGTGATGGGGTTGTGATTTCATAGTGTATTCTAGAGATAATTGTGTGCTTTATGTATATAGGGAATTGCATGGTGTTAGCATCTGTATCTAGGTTTCTAATGGGATGTTACTGAGGCTGTTGAACCTTAGTCAATCTCAATAGACCTTTCTAAGTTTTAATGAAAATTTTCATGGGAAGGCTTTGAACTTGAAATTCTATATACAACATGAAAATAATAAAATGTGTACATTTATGTATATATATATATATATATATATATATATATATATATATATTATGAAGGTTGCATCATTTGGTGCTTAAAGATTGAAGAAAAGTACGGAATTAGGTACTTCCAGTTAGTTGCTTTCAAGGTTTTGTTTGAGAACTGGATATGTGCATCAGTTTTTATTTCATGACGTATCAGTGCATTATTTTTATTTATTTTGAGTACTAGGGTTGAGGCCTCAAGGTGTTATATTATATGCATGTTTGTATTGTTTTTGCAAGGTACTATGTGATTTAATGATTATAAGTTTGGCAATTAACAATAATATGATTTGATGTTTCTGATGCTAGATCAGGAATCAAAGAATCTGTTGCATCATCTAACAATGGATTACTTTCAGGCTTTGTGGCCGAATGGTACATTCTTTACAAGAGTAGGGGTTGCACAAGGCACAGTTAGTGATGGTCAACAAAATTCGACTCCTTTTGATGTTAGCCAATTTGCTGGTCCTAAGGCCCCTAAACAAAGTTCCTTTGAGGAGCAGCTTGAAGCTGCTCGTAGAGCAAGTGATATAAAAAAGATGCTCTTTGGTGAGTACAGTTCTCATAAGTATTGGCACTTCAAAATTTAAGGTCTTGTCACTGCTCTTGATTGTTTTACTCAATGACAAATCTAATCATACCCTTTAAACTGGTTTCTAGATGTGGCAAATAGTTTCGACTTCCTTCCCCCTCCTCCTCCTCTGTTCAAACATTATTAGTCGCCCAATGCTTAAATTCCATGAGAATTCTATGTGTGGTAGTATGCTTGGATTTGTGCAATGTGCTTTGCTGCTAGTTGTTGGTGGATAACAGGAAGCCAGCCTCAGAAAGTTGTCTTCAGTTCCTAGTACTAAAATCATTAGCATCAACTTTCTGAAAAGATGGGGAAGAAAACTGACTAGGTTACATGACAAGGCGTTTAAACCTACCAATTCTTTAATTCCTTCACATCCCATTGTTCAATGGGATTTTATCTTATGTTTCTAAAAACTTCCAGCAATTTACTAGCTAAGCTAGTTGGCAGCTTTGATACTAGTGTCTTTGATGGTTCAGATCTATTACTTCCTTTGTTTTACATGATTAGATTGCAAATTTTGAACCTTAATGATATTATCATCATCTTGAACTTCTTATAAAGTTTTGGAGATAACTAATAAAGTTGGCCACTTTTTAGATGGAGCACCAACAGCCTTAGTTGGCTTGATTGGGACCAAACAGTACAAACGATGTGCAAGAGACATTTTCTATTTCACACAGGTTTGGCTGTTTATCCCTTTTTTCCCTTTGCTCTTGTGGTTGGTTAGAAAATGAGTAGTTTTGCATAACATAAACATTTGCTCTATTTATAATGAGACTGAAAGTCTGAACCTGATCCTTTTGTTCTTTTTACTTGAAGCATTGTGGAAGCTTTGTATTATCTATCTTCATCTGTACATTATATATATGTGTGTGTGTGTGTGTGTGTGTGTGTGTGTGAGAGAGAGAGAGAGACAGTGTGTATATGTTACATTCTAACTTGAAACCAACTGGGACAATCTTTTGGAAATTGCAGTCCACTATATGTATGAAGCAACTTGCATATTCGATACTTGAACTATTACTCGTCTCAGTTTTCCCTGAGCTCCGAAATCTTGTGTTAGATCTTCATGCGAAGATGCAAGTTCCGCGCTCCTAGCAAGATGCGTGATTGCCTTACCGGATGATCATGAAAGCTCAGAGTATCTAAATCTCACTTCCAAGATGGTCTGATGGATGATTAGTTTGGCTTTGCCTACCGTATGCATTTTATCTACTTGTAACAATGTTGATAGGTGATGCATACGGCATTTTTGGGTGCACGAGATGTAGCTATGCAGCATATTAATTGTAACTGTACAAAGTCGACATTTAGAGTGTATAGAAATCTTTTGTGCATATCATGCTCCTAGTCAAGAAATGCCCTTGTGTTGGGGATTCTGTAATGATGCATACTTGAGAGACGGATCAGTGTATCATTCGTTCATTCATTATAGGTGGTTTTGTAATTTGAGTAGAGGTAAACGACAAAAGATGGTCGTTTGGAATTTTTGAGTTTGTGCTATAGTATCAATGCTTAGACCTGTCGTTGACCAGCCACAAATCCCTATTAAAGCCCCTGTTGAAAAGACGTCGTTTGACTTGAATATGATGATGGGTATCATAAACCTGAGGAATATGACTGACTTGTCGTTTCGCACCATAATAGTATATGATTTATTCATACAGAAATTCTTTTGATTATTTTGAGATTACAGTCATGGCTGTTACTCGGGCCTTAGCTCCCTCCTGTCCTGTGAATTGTATAGTAATTTGACCACACATTAGTGACATGGAGTATGTTTAAGGTTTTTAAGTGAATGTACTAAAATTTTTAAGTCGCTAATTATGGTAAAACGTATCATTTGAGGTTGCATTTATATAGAATGACGTGTCGTTTGGGGCTAAAAAATTGTGTCAATTGAATCATAGAATAAAATAATTAGAGAGAGAGAGAGAGAGAGAGGAAATAATAAGCAAATGAGTTGAGAAATAACAGAAAATTATGGGCATTGAAGGCTATTGTTGATTTAAGATGTAACGTCATACTTTTCCATTTCTTATTTTTTTTTATTTTTTTTTATACATTAATTTTTTACATAATTTCAAGAATATCACCTAATCCTTAAGTTAACAAATAGATAGATAAATATTTTCAATACAATAAATAAATAAGTACTAAAATTTCATTTTTTTATATAAGGGAGGCTCAATAAAAATAGAAATTATTTCTTTTTTTTTTATCAAATTATTACTATTTTCATTAGTTTGATATTCATTAATTTAGTTGGAAATTACATTTCTTCACGGGGTTCATGAAGTGGCCATGGACTAAACTAATGTCACCGAAGATTTTTTAAATGGGTTTGATTTTATCCCTTTTTTTTTTTTTAATCGATATACAGTAAAAAATACTTTGTTATAATAAAAAATTTATTCTCATTTCATTCTTATTAATTTGATACACGAGTGAGTTTGTAAATCTGGTATTAGTTAAAATTTTTCCGTGTTGCAACTAGCAAGTAGCAACCTTTTATTCCTCGTTCTTGTCTCTTTAGCCTGTGGATTCCACTCGCTCCAGAACATTATCTAATTAAAAAACGACAGCACCACAGCGTTTGTTCCGTTGTTCCCGCCACCCAAGAAGAAAAAGCAACGAGCTCTTCCTTTCTTCTCCTTCTCCAGTAGAGGACATTTTTAAAAGAAACAATTAACAATGGTGTCGACACGGAGAAAGAGAGCTGTTGTAGGCATGGCGAGTGAAAACGCCAACAGCGACAATAGGAATGAAGAGGTTCTTGAAGGTAATAATGAGGGAAATGGAGGGTATGAGAAGTTGAGAGAGCAGAGAATCCAAGAGAACAAAGAGAGGATGCAGAAATTGGGTTTTTTTGACCTTCTCAAGTCTCGCTCTGCCTCAACTAACAGAACCCCTCGAAACGTTTCTAGTCAGAAGAAACTTCCCAAACCTTCTTTGCCCCTCTCCGATTCCCCAAGGCGCTCCTCAAGGTTTTTCTTTCTTCAAAATTATGTTTGGTTTGTCAAAAAAGCTTGCGTTTTTGGGTTTTGGAAAAGAAAACCTTTTAAAAGTAAATATGATTTTTATTGTGCGGTTTTTTTCCCCTCTTTGATGCTGTTTGGGTTCCTAGAAAAGGAAAGAAAAGTCTCATATTTTCTTAGCTTTAATAGGTTTTATTTCGATTTAGTCCTTGCTTCTGTTTGGTTGAAAGAATGTCTTTTCCCTTGTAGTCCTTTGTTGGGGAAATGAATTTTGCTCAACTGAAAAGACTATGGATTTTTTGTTGGGCTAAAATATCAAATTTCTTTCCCTCCCTGCTTTTCTTGCCAATCAAATTGAGACATGCAGATTCTGTTGCTCTTGAAATTCCAGATATTTGTCTGTCGTAGTTTTGTTTGGTTATTTTATGGTTTTTAGGTTGAAGAGTCAGACTCCAGTTAATTATTCAGAGCTTCGCCATAAGGCAAAGAAAGGGTCTGCTAAAGGTATTGGGGTTCAGTTGCGAGAAGGTTCTAAGCCAGAAGTGTATACGGAAGAACATGAGAAACTTTTGGGTGATTGTAAGACAGCATGGACTTTATTTGTGGATGGATATGGCACAGACGGAAAACGCATATATGACCCGGAGAATGGTGAAACCTGCCATCAATGCAGGTGGTCGAAACTCTCTCTCTTTCTGTCTTTATTTTAATTTTAATCTTCATTTTGTCTACTCTTGGAGATTATGACATTTTCCCTTTCTACTATTTCCTCAATATGTTTGCTTTTTCAGTTGTTTGGAATCCTGGAAATTTTCTTGCCCCAATTTTATGCATGCACATTCCATTGATGAAATTGAAGGAATTTAATGAGAAAATGGCATATATTTGTTGAATTCCAATGAACTCTGATTTTCTGTTATTTATGGCATTTTCTGTTTGCTTGTTTGTTATGTCACCAGTGTAGTTTGTTTCACTAATTCCTGCTTGAGACCTCATGCAGATTCATGTTTTTCTTTTTTGGATGCAGATGATGATATTAGAAGCTTGTTTACTAACCTATTAACTTAATTTGCCTTGCTTTTTTGACGCGATCTTAGAGATGACATCCTCTTTTGCAGGCAGAAAACTCTTGGGCGTCACACCCACTGCAGCGAATGTAATGTTGTCCAAGGGCAATTTTGTGGAGATTGCTTATACATGAGGTATTTACTTACATTCTCAATGTTAAAGAAGCCCTTTAGTGGTTCATATTTGAGGACTTCCTCTTGGAATCTGGCACTGACTTTATATGAAGTTACAAATCAGTCTTTCACTATGTTTTCATCAATATTGGCAATTTGGTCAGTTCTGTTTCCATCTTGTGCAGATATGGAGAGAATGTGATTGAAGTCAATGAGAATCCAAATTGGGTTTGCCCTGTTTGTCGCGGAATTTGCAACTGCAGTATTTGCCGGAAGGCAAAAGGATGGGTGGCCACTGGCTCTCTATATAGAAAGGTCATTACAAATTAATCTGCACATTAAGCATGCAGTGCAAGAGTGGTAATTTGGTATGCTAGCATGCAGTGCTTAACTTTGGTTTGCTTTTCAGGTTACAGGACTGGGCTTCAAGTCTGTGGCACATTACCTAATTCAAACCCGACTCTCTCAAATTCACTCAGACAACTCTGAAGCGAGAGAACTGCCCCTTGCAGATAAAGAATCTCATCTTGTCACTGATGGTGCAGAGGAGAACCACGATGAAGACTTTGATCTTCAATCCAATGACGATGAAGTTGAGATGGAAGAAAAGGAAAAACTAGTGTACTGCTCTGATAGTAGCAAGTATATTGATATTGATGATGAAAGTGATGATATCGATGACAATAGCAGTTCTGATAATGGTAACAGGCAGAAAGAAAAAACAGAAAACATGGAGGGTGATGACAATAATGAGATGAAGGAAAAGCAGACGAAACTTGCAGATTGACACTAGAGTAATCCCTACTATTAAGCTGGAAGAATGAGACTTTCTGACACTAGAGTAATCACATAAAAGTCAGCTGTCTTTTTGAAGTTATATTCTCCCATATTCATAGTTAGGGTCTCCAATTTTGTTTGTTGTATATAAAAGGAGAAATATATTTGAAGTCTTGTGAAACATATACACTACTTTTGGCAAGTGATTTCAGCTTCTTAATATCTTCATTGGCAATATTGAAAATTACTTCTTTGATGGAGCATTGGAATGGTTGCACTTGTATTTTCCCATCTTAATCACTGAGTCTATATATTCTAGAATGATTATGCATATTACATGTCAGGATAGAATTACACAATTAAGACAGACACCTCAATATTCAATAAATCCATAATTAAGACAAAACTGTTGTACCAATATATAGATAAATTAACTGTTGCATCACATAGCAAGGCAATATAACTGAAAAAAAGAGTATACATATCTATCTCTTAGAGCTGGCCAGTTAATTGGTTAACAGAGTCTTGGAGATCCGAGTATAGTCCATGGAGAGAGTATTGCCGGAGATTTGATACCTCGTACCACGAATTCAGAGATTCGAGATTCTTGTCAGTACCAGAGAATGCTAATTGTATACTCGGGCTACAGTCAATAGAGCCACCGTGAACGGTACACTTTGAGGTCTGAATTGCACAATCTTTCTCATTGAGACAAACAAAACCACTAGAGCAAGTTTCGCACCCAAAATTCTTCCAATACAAATTCTGAAGAGTACCCTCCTGGAATTCAAGGACCTGTGACACATTCACATAAATGTCAGGATGCTATTTTAGAAAAAAGGAACAGAAAGATCATCTTTAAAAAAAAAAAAACCATGCCTTTGTTCATTCATTTACCAGAGTGAAGCTAGTAATAATCAAATTATTATCAGCCATCATAATTGGAAGTGATCTAGCTGCATACTTCCTTCCAGCAAATGCTACCATATAACCACCAAACTTAACCTGAAAAATTTATGCTATAAGCGAATATTAAGAGCTTGTTCTAAAAAATTTCATGAAATTCATTTACAAAACATTTGAAATTAAATTCTATATTACTAGTTACGTTCTGAACAAAATTCTACCAGAGTTATCGACGGAAATCATTTTCTCGGTTCTAAAGTTGTGATTTTGAAATGCAATTCATGTTAAATTAAAAGAAAAAAGAAAGAAATTAAAGAAAACTAATCCCATTTTCACTCACCGGATCAAAGGTGGTGCTATTGATAGTAAGCAAAGAAAGTTCATCAACTATTGGCCTAAAAATAGAAAGTTGTGCCGTTTTGGTAGAAAGAGAAAGACGAATATCACAAGGTGAAAGTTGAACTTGATCAAAAAAGAATGATTCCTTGCTAGAAAATGCAAGACCAAACGTAAATCCATCTGATTTTGCTACTTTAGCATCTAAACAAGGGCTAAACACATCATTGGTATCATCTGCATTAACACCAATACTCATCGCAGCCACCATCGCCGCCGCCACCACCACCTCCGCCACCTGAAACATCATTTCTTGACAAAAAAAAAAAAAAAAGTATCCACACAAAACAAAAATTATAATTAGTTTCTGATTAATATTGGAATGTCCCAATGCAACAGTTCATGAATCAATAAAAGGAATAAATAGATAAAAAGAAAGATTTACCGTGAACAATCTAAATGATCTCCAAAGCAAGCTTGATGAAGGATTCGATCAAATATTTTCTTTATAATTTTAATTAGCTGTTAAACATGGAAAAGAAACCTAATTACAGAGAATTGGGAGATTGTTAGAATATTGTTTAAAAAATATACATATATATATTTGGTGTTTTCTTGTATATGTGTCCTTCGAAACTGCTAAGAGCGCGCGAGACAGTTATGTATGCAAGCTGGTTGAATCTTACCTTTGTCCCGTTAACGGTTGTTGGAAGTTAGGTTTTTAAGTAAAAATTAGTTTCTTAATTCTCTAATATATCTCTATTTAATAATGTCTTTTTATCAAGAAATTTCTATTTAATTCGGCTAAATACGTAAGTTTAATCATATATTTGAAAAAAAAAAATTTATGGCATTTATGGAATTTATCATGCATCTTAAAGTTCTGAATTTAGTAATCTTGTACACCTCTTTGTAATAATTTTTTTGGGTATTTTTAGCTTATATATATATATAATATTTGATTTGATTTGTGATTACAATTTTGAAACAATAATTTCATATTTTCATTTATTTATAAGTATTTAATTGATTTAATTTTATCATTTGAAATTACAGGTGAGCATTCAGTTTAATCAAACTAAATTGATTTAGTTCGGTCTGACTGAATGAATTTTCACGATAACTAAAATAGGACTGAATGATATCAAGCCAAACCAAATTGGTTTGGTTATTTTGAACCAGAATCACATATTTTGAGCATAAAAATTAATTTAATTATCTATGATTTTGAACCAAAATCGAAATTGAACTGTGATTACTTTTCAAACCGAACTATAACCCAAGATTTGACTATTCAATTCTTTAGTGGAAGTAATATCTAATATTAATATAATATCAAGTATTTTAGAAAAATTATAGGCAAAATTGATTATTCAAACTATGTTAACTAACTTTTTTTCTTTTATCCATAGGAAAACAAAAATAAGTTTATTTTTGTGGATGCAATAATAATATACTTATCATAAATATGCACATTAAATAAAGATAGAATAATAAAATATAAATAAAATAAAAAGACTACGTTCCGTAATAGCTTTTTAAATAAACATTAAATTTTTATAGTGTTCAGTAATATAATATTTGATTTAACTTTTAAAAGTTAAGATAATTGTTTTATAAAAAGTTAATCATATAACGATTAGCTTTATAAAACCGTAATAAAACAGAATAATTAGGAGTTAACTAAAATAGTTAATTTTACCGAATATTATTGGTTCCATTGAAAAAAAAAAAAACTAATAATTGGTCTTGTCATTGGGTTGGACCATCCATTGGTTTCTGGTTATGGTCCCAACCCACCCTGGATCGACACGTGTCATAAGAACCTCGTCTAAGACGAATGGAATAAAGGACTACACTGACCAGAGTTGGGAATTGTGGGGCAGGGCAGCCCCTTAGCGATTCGACTCGGCGTTTTAAACGTCATTGACTCGTTCTGGACTCAATCCGAGTTAGCTGATCTCACGAGACACTAGTATCACATTGACTCGTTCCCCTTGATTTGTACCTAAACACTTCCAAAATTAATTAAGAGCCTATAACTCAGATTTTATTAATCAGTATATAAATGAAATTTGCTACTAATGTATTTGATTCTGTATTGCATAAAAATAAGGATTGACATTGACATTATCCTTTTGATTTTTGAAATAAAAATAAAAAATAATGCATTATATCTTCATTGTTTTGAATATTTATGATGTAATAAAAATTTAAAAATTAATATTACGTAATTATCATATCATAAATCATATGGGAACTAATTAAGAAAATATAATATTCAAAGTCTTATATTTTGACTAAACACCTTGTTCTAAATCAATGTGGAATAGCAAAATATAACATTCAAGGTGAAAATTTCTATTTACAAATGTTTACTAAACTTTTTTTAACTAATAATCACTAACCAAATAATCAAAATTTAGTCTTTTTCCTTATAATAAATCTATTCACATATCAGATACAAATAAGTATTTTCTGTAATGGTAGAACACAATTGTATAAATATTAATGTGCAAAAAAAATGGTTTTACCATAAAAAAAGCATTGGGTAAAAATTAGAATATTGGTTTTTTTTATTAATAAAAATAAAATAAATGGTGATAATTTTTTAAATGGCAATTATTTATTGGCCTAGTGTATAGATGGATGTGGATCCATATACTAAGGCAAGTATTATCTATTGCATTAATTTCTTATATCACTCAATATGGAAAAAATAGTATTGTTATATTCATAGATATGCAGAGCGAAATGATAGGCACACCAAGGATAGATAGGGGCATTTTGAGAATCAACCAAAAAAATTTCATATATAATGTATGAAAAATAAAATTTAAAAATTTAAAAAATGCAATCGACTATTTTTAAAGAGTGAAATGAAACCGTATAAGATGATATAAATTTAAATGTGTAATTCTATTTTGAAATTAAAATCTGTCTGATTATATTGATCGAGTATAATATAAATGAAGGAAATCAAAAGAAGAGAATTTTTTTTTTTTTTTTTTTTTTTTGGAATAGGTAGCTGAGCAACAATAACATCAATATATGAAATTATTGAAAAAAATAATTCTTATCATCAGATGGGTACCATTCAATCTAATATTTGACATAGAGGTAAAGAAAAATCAGTAGTAGCTGTGTGAAAAATAATAAAGGGCTGATATTGGGAAAGTACAACAAAGTACCAACCAAAAGAT
Organism: Jatropha curcas; assembly: GCF_041381405.1. Classification (NCBI taxonomy): domain Eukaryota; kingdom Viridiplantae; phylum Streptophyta; class Magnoliopsida; order Malpighiales; family Euphorbiaceae; genus Jatropha; species Jatropha curcas. The sequence continues at coordinate 5,388,473 of NC_143161.1, forward strand.
GTCTTCAATCATTGGCTACTATTGTCCAAAAAAGGAAAATAAAAACAAACTCCGAGTTTCTGAGTTGGCCATTTGAGTTCGATTGGGTCAGGCCGATTTGACCTGGTGAGTCAGTCAGAACTCAACTCGTTCAACTTTTTAGGTCGAGTAGAGTTTTTTAAGGCACTGTTTGACTAAAACCAGTAGTGAAAGAGGGAGAGAAGAAAGAGAGGAGAAACAGATCTGAAATCAAAGAAACTCTTTCAATTAGCGGTCTTATCATCAAATCATGATCTAATTGACCATCTCCCTCTTTCTCTTTCTCTCTCATATAATACCCACAAACCCCAAAAACCCAAAATCCCCCAAAATGCCTAGACCTTATTTTCACAAGTTAATTCTCTCAAACACCATTAAAGACAGGAAACTGGTAACGACAATCTTTTCTCTTTCGCCCTCTCTTCATGTTTTCATTTTTCGTTTCTTTTTATACACATGTCTTCTAATTTTCCTTGTTAGTCTTTGCTAGATGATTTGTGACTTTATGTGTGGAATGGAATTTTGATAAAACTTCAGAATTTAAGAGGCCAAGTGTAAAAAAGTTTGAAACCCAAAAAGGTTATTTTGGTGAATGAGATCAAAGGGTATTTGAAAAAGGTGGTCTAAAATTGTTTTGATTGTGTTTTTTATTTTACGCATCCTTTTCATACGTGTTTCTTTAGGGATTTGATAACAATCCCAATTTTTTGTTTGACAGAGGACTAACTAGATTAGGGATAGCAGGAATTTAGATACTTGCAATTCTTATTCTTCTCTTTATTAATCTAAGATGAAGAGTGTCCACTATCAAGGCTTAGTTCAGTGTAATAGCTGACAGTTCACGGGTTTTTGTTTCTTTCTTTCAACTTTGTAATTTTTTTTTTCCTAATTCGTGTTTAAGAAATGTGACAAATTTCAATTGTCTACTATCGTCAGAAATTTCTTTCTGTTGTCTGGCTTATAGGACTTCTATTTTTCTTGAGCTATTATAATTGCTTCTTTCAGTTCATTATAGTTCAGCTACAAGATTTAGCACCAGTTTCTTTTGTTACTTGGCAGTTATAGCAGGCATGATAACATCCATCTGTTGGATTAAATATACTCAATTGCGACAGTCATTTTCTTATTTTCAGTCTACTCTCATTTATTAGCAGAATTAGAATAGAACAAGTATTGAATTATTACATAATATTTCAATTTATAAAACAAGTGGAGGCATTGGGTTACTATTGAATGTTCAGAAATGGAACAATCACTCTACTAATCATTTGAGCCTGCAATAGACATGTGCTTTATCATTTGATGTATATTATACTCTTATGTCGTGGCTCTTGTGAAAGAATATGTGGTTGAAATTCAACTGTATAGATTCACTCTTGATGTTTTCTAATAGTAATAGTCAATCAGTCACTAACAACCATTAAATTTTGGTACTTCTTGAATCTTGAAATTCTTGCGACACCTTACAGATTTTGTGACGAACTAGGCATTGATTATATTAAATATTTAAATGTGACTGGTAAATGACCATGTAGTCTCAGCAGTTTTTGAAATCTCATAATTGTATGATACTGCTTTCGTTTTTCCTCTCTTATATATATTTGCTAGAAAAATACTAGCTTTCTAAAATATTGATAAATATCCTAAATAGAAACTGTCATCTTAGAGTGGCTATCAACTATTAGGTATGTATGCAACAACCTTATCTTCCAATATGTTATGAGTTATGTTGTGTCTTCTACAATCTTGAATCATGGAGTATAATGAAAAGCTGTACTTGCAGAGGATCCCTGATAATTTTGTCAGAAAATTTGGAAATGACTTATCTGCTTTTGGAAGACTCAGTGTTCCTGGTGGTCCTGTTTGGCCTGTTGGATTGATAAAAGCTGATGACAAATTTTGGTTTCATGAAGGATGGCAAGAATTTATGGAACGCTATTCTATACGTATTGGTTATTTTTTGGTTTTCAGATATGAAGGGCATGCAGTTTTTACTGTTCATATATTCAATTTGTCTGCTTCTGAGATAAACTATCAATCTAATGCTCTAAGTGGCAGAAGATATCTTGTGTTTGAAGAGATGGAAGATGATGACTTTATCGAACACTTGAGCTCCTCATCTCCGTGCTTAATTCCCAATTCTTTGAAAAGTAAGGTTTTTGATGAACGTCTTGATCAAATGACAATTAAAAAAAGTTGCAATCCTCCAGCATTGCAGAATTTGTTCCATGAGTCTAAACTTAACTACATAAATTGGTCTGGTGAAGGGAACCTGCACTTGTCAAAGGGTGCTAGTATTTCACACATGGTGGACCAAGATACTCGAGATGTTGGTGTTCAGTTTAATGCAATCGAGGGGAAAAATTGCATAGAAGATGTGAAATTTTATAGTCCAGATGGAGTGGGAGAAATGCAAAAACCTAAAAAACAAGGGAGAAAAAAGCGGAAACTTGATCCCAGTAAGTTCATTGAAGTTGTATGTCTCATCACCTTGTTAAACCTCAAGAAGTGAAAATCCTCATCATTTATTGATTCAATGAAACTGCAGATGAGCAGCATCCATCATCTCAACAAGAAGATGAAGCTGACGTGCGCTTTAGATTTTATGAAAGTGCTTCAGCAAGAAAGCGAACTGTGACTGCTGAAGAAAGAGAAAGGGCGATAAATGCAGCAAAAACATTCGAGCCAGTCAATCCTTTCTGCAGGGTTGTCCTGCGACCATCTTACCTATACAGGGGTTGCATTATGGTGAGTCACTACCTATTTCTGCTATTTTCATTTTCATCTGACAGCATGCTGCATAACTTATAATGCAACTCCTTTTTCTCTCTGCAGTATTTGCCATCTTGCTTTGCTGAGAAGCATCTACAGGGGGTTTCAGGATTCATTAAACTTCAGTTTTCTGATGGGAAACAATGGCCTGTCCGATGCCTTTATAGGGGAGGTAGAGCTAAATTGAGCCAAGGGTGGTATGAGTTCTCATTGGAAAATAATTTGGGGGAAGGAGATGTTTGTGTCTTTGAGCTGCTGAGATCAAGGGATATTGTGCTGAAAGTTACCGTATTCCGTGTTCTTGAAAATGCTGGACGTATGAATCGACCTTGACAACAAAATATTAGCTGCACCAAGATATATATAAGTTGATGGCTGGTAAATTTCGGAATTAGGAAACTTTGTCAGGCAGCTCTTTCTTTTTGGGTGATTGTCATTGCTCTGGTTTTCATACTAAGATATCCAATTGTTGTTTGATGTCTATTACTTTTCAGAGCAAAATAGTGGAGCTTTCCATTGTTTAGATGTTTCAATAGATAATTTCCTGGCTTTATAGGCCTGTAAATAGAATGTCCAGTCGAGTGATAAGCATAGCAAATCTTAGGCCTAATTTATTGTTAGTACCATTGGTTTTCAAAATTCTTTTTTTTTTTTTTTTTTTTTCTTTTTGATAGTTTGCTGCTTTAATGGTGTGATTTTGAGATTTTAAGGAAGAACTAGTTAGAGAACTTGAGGTACTTTCTTGACATCATATGTGGGGAATGTGATACGGAAACTAATTCAATCAACTTCGAATATATTGCTTGGTTTTGTTTGGTGCTTTGCAGGTGTGTTGAATTAGCTAAAATGCTCCGGTCTCAGTTTCCAGTTCATGTAGCCAACATGTAATTTTGTATAGTCATGTTTGCCCCAAAACAATACAAAATCGAATAGTTTTTGTATATTTCCTAGCATTGAATTTGGTTATCTAAAATTTGCTATTTGTTTCATATTCCCTTCTAGATGTGTGATAATAGGAGGCTTGATGCTGTGACTTCAGCTTTACACCCCAATTTGGGGTTTCTTCCTCGCTCTTTTACTTTTGTTCCATTATATTTATGTTTTGTGGGTAGAGTTGGCAACTGTAAAACAGGATTCTGCAACCTGCGTTCTCCCTCTCTTAGATTTTCTTTGGTCCGTGTTAAATTTATCGATGATTTATTAGTATTAATATATTCCAAGGCGTTTCTGATTTATTTGAGTACACTCAAGAGCTAGAGCATGAAGCATTCAACTCCGGTAATAATGTAATCATTAGTGAAATTGTTATTCAAAAGCCTGATTTGGCCTTAAGATTGGTTCTAATGGCAGTAAATTGGTAGCTGCGAGTATTCTTCTGATCTGAAGTTACAATTCATGGCTTTTTTGTTTCCAGGTTAGCAAACAGGATGTAAAGTTTCACTAATCATTTGACATGGGCTTACAGGAAAGCCTCAACAAGGCATTTGCATCAATACTTGTTTTTAAATATCTAGTGTGCCAATTTGGAGAAAAAAAGAAGGTAAAAAGGAAAAAAAAATTTTACTTGTGTTTGGAGGGAGTATTTTTTTGAAAGAACAAAAATAAATCCTTGTTTGGAAAATGTTACTTCACATGTTTTTTAATTGGGAGAGAAAACAATGGAGAAAAGTGAAAAATTTTATTTATTTTTATTGAATTATTTAAATACCCTAAAATAATTAATAAAATTTTTTGAATGTCCTATTATTATTTGAAAATAAATGAGGGGATAATTATTAAATTTTCATTTTCTTTCATCTAAAAATTTTATATTTTTCAAAACAAAAGAAAATAAATTTATTTATTTTTTATTATATCTGAACAGGAGGGTGAAAACTATGTTGAGAAAACTAGGTGATGGATGGAAAAGGGAGAAACTAAATTTTTATGCATGAAGGAATGTGGTAGCTCCAATTTCTTGAAAATATAATATTAAATATAATATTTCTAGTAAAATATATTAGAGAATTATGTTCAATTTAATACTTATATATAATTAGGTTTGAAAAATAATTAATTAGATATATTTTTTAGATGAAATATGCTCAATTTGTAAATCAATTAAAATAAATATTTTTAAAAATTGTTTTATTTTTTTATATTAAATAATCACAATATCACTATTTTAATAAAAAGAAGTAATCATTATTTTTTTACTCTCAATCTTATTTTATTTGCTTATTATTCCCTTTTTTAGATGTCCAAAATATTTATAAGATATCTGAATTTATATGTAAAGGTCAAAAAAAAAAAAAAATTTATTTACTAAATTTCATATTTTATCAAGCTATCCAAACAAAATACAACGGGAGTATTATTTTGATTTTAGTCGTCCATCCCAAACTCCAAGGCGAGAGTGGCGTGGGATACTTTTGCTTACGGCTGTGTTCGGCGACTATCTGATAGTAATCTCTCTTCTTCAAGTAGTTTTTGGACCCATCCCAGCTTAACTGGGGCTCTCTTTGACAAAATGTTGATCATCACTACCTTTACCTGAGACTTTCGAGCTGGGAAAATGACAGATTCTCAAGTCGATAAGTGTGGTGGCCAGTTCTACAAGCTAATGGTACCTTCCATTCTACAGCAGAAGAAGCTGGTTAGTGGTAACTGCAAGTCTTTTTTTATTACCTGTTTCTTTTTGTTGGGGTGAAATAAAATAATAAGCACAAAGGGTGGCAGAGGTGGATTTTTCTCTTAACTTCTCCTCCTCCTCTTCCTTCTTCTTGGCCCTTTAAAAAGATATTTATAAATAGATATAAAAAGCAGAACGTCTCTTATTTTATTTTTCCTTTGGGCGTGAAAAATAATGTCAAAGTTAGGTCCTTTGCTGTACAACACGCTAATTCTTTAGTTCTAATTTTATTTTTGTCCTTTTTGGTGCTTTTTGTTCTTGAATTCTGGTTTGTTACATTGTAACTCTGCTTTGAATTAATGGAATCTTTTATATTTAGCATCAAAAATAAAATTAAGGATATACTTCTCTTAGATAGTGCATGAATCTTGGTTTATCTGAAAAAGAAATCTGCACCTTTTTTTTTGGACAAAATTTTGGTTGTGAACTCTCTCTTTGCTTAGTGGAAGTTCTTTTGGCTAGTGATTTCATTCGTTAGTTTCCTTAATGGAACTTTATGTTCAAATTGTGCCAAATCAGATAAATCCTTGAAAGCCCAGAAAAGTGCGTGGTGATTTCTAAGTTGATTTAGGTTAAAATTGGCAAATTAAGCACCAGTCTATCCTAAATATGCCTCCATTTAAAAGAAAAAGAAATCCCCAGTCTTTTGGGAAAACTAATTTTCATACTGAAAAAAAAAAAATTCCAAGTAATGTACAAGTAGTCTCTAAGGCTCAAGGTGCTTGTTTCACTTTGATTTGTTGATTTGTTTATTTGTTTATTCTTTTTTTCTTGTTTATTCTGCTTCACTTGAACTATGGTTACACTTACAAGTCTTTCAGTAATTTTTGTTTGTATGGCTCTTTTGAAGCCAAATCCAATCCTGTGCAACGTAATATTTAGTAAAAGTTCTTGCAAAAGTTATAGTTTAAAATGGTTGTTGGCAAGTCCAGAGGATTCCAAAGAAGTTTGTTGTTAAGAAATTTGGCCAAGAACTTTCAGGTTTTGCCACGCTGACTGTTCCAGATGTTAGAATGTGGCTTGTGACAGTAACACAAATTGACCAGAAATTATGGTTTTGTAATGGTTGGCATGAATTTATTGAGCACTACTCGATTTGTGTTGGCCATTTCTTGGGATTCAGATATGAAGGGAATTCAAATTTTAGTGTTTACATGTTTGTTTTGATGCCTCATAAGATAAAAGATGCTCGCACTGTGACAAAGCCTGTTAAGGATGATGAGAAGCATCATGTGCTTGATGAAATGGAAGGTGATGACTCTGTTAAAATCTTGGATTGTACTCCTACCTGCTTCTCTTCTGATACCTGTAAACCCAAGAATTTCAATGAATGTTTCAACCAAAACACCATGAGCAAAACCTGTAAAGCTCCGTTGCTGCATAATGCACCTAAACATATGGACTGGAGGAATGTGGATCATAAAGCAAGCCACCGTCCATTAGGGGGTTCTTTTAAATCACAATCTTCAGATCAAGATTCTGAAGATGTGAGGCTGCAATTCTTTGTTGATGAAGAAAATCTGCACTCTTCAAAGAATGCTGATTTAGCAGAGAAGTCGTCTAAACCATGTCAAGATGTAGATATTAAGTTAAATTCAATCGAGTGTCAGAAATTTTGCAGATGATGTGACACTGTAGTTTTCAGATGAATCAGTGAAGAAGATTCGAAAGGTTCACAGAAAGGAGCAGAATATTGATTCTAGTTAGTTCATTAAAGTTGTATGCCTCATCATCTTGTTAAACCTCAGGAAGTTAAAATACTCATCTTTATTGATTCAATGAAACTGCAGATGACCAGCAGCCATCAACTCATCAAGAAGATGAAGGTCACATGCGCTTTGGATTTTATAGAAATGCTTCAGCAAGAAAGCGAAGTGTGACTGCTGAAGAAAGAGAAAGGGCAATAATTGCAGCCAAAACATTCGAGCTAGTTAATCCTTTCTGCAGGGTTGTCCTGCGACCATCTTACCTATATAAGGGATACATTATGGTGAGTCTTCTGCTATTTTTACTTTCATTTTACAGCATGCTATGCATAGCATATAATGTAACTCCTTTTCTCTGTGCAGCATTTGCCATCTTGCTTTGCCGAGAGGCATCTGCATGGGCTTTCAGGACTCATTAAACTTCAGTTATCTGATGGGAAACAATGGCCTGTTCGATGCCTTTATAGGGGAGGTGGAACTAAATTAAGCCAAGGGTGGTTTGAATTCTCATTGGAAAATAATTTGGGGGAAGGAGATGTTTGTGTCTTTGAGCTGCTGAGATCAAGGGATATTGTGCTGAAAGTTACTGTATTTCGTGTTCTTGAAAGTGCTGGACGTATGGATCGACTTTGACAAATAAAATATTTGCTTCAACAAGCTAAGATAGATTTTGATGGCTGGGAAATATCTGAATTAAGAAACTTTGTCAGGCAGCTTTTTCCTTTTGGGTGATTATCATTGCTCTGGTTTTCATACTAAGATATTCGATCGTTGTTTGATGTCTATAACTTGATGTTTTGACCACCCTAGTGATGAAGAGAGTAACTCAGTGTACGAAGCATCCTATGATGAAGGGAGTAATTCAGTGTACGAAACATCCTACATTTGTGATTTCTGAGAAGTGTTAATGTTCGCAGCTTTCTCCTTACTTTTACGGAGAGATTGCTTCCATGGATTTTTAAGTATTAGCTCTTTTGATTTTTTTAATGAAGATCATTTGATTTCAAATGATCATCACAGCATTCTGTTTGGTGGTTACAAGTTGGTTTCTTGAATACAAACCAATCAAATCAATTCCTTTCTTGATCGAGTCTTGCTTTCTCTTCTTAACCTAAATCAATAGCCATGCACATTCATTCAATCCAAAAACAAAATTATCAAAATTCTTGAGCATAAAAAAAAAAAGCAAAAGATAAAATGAAAGGACTAAGGCAGTCAAAAGAGGACTTGTCAGTTTTTTCATGTCATTACACGTGCAATACACAGTTTTCAACCATCAGCCAGGGGACAATGTCGTCAAAAAGAGTATGATAGCTTTTTTTTATTTTTATTTTTATTTTTATTTTTTTTGAATGCTACCTATTATTTTTCCTTGTAAAGTTTAAGGGGTTAATTTGTATATTCTGCCATACATTTTGCAATCAAGTATTTTTATTTTCAAATTTTTTTTATCTCATTAATATTATTTTTTGCTTATAAAATTATGAATTTTTTGAGGAATTGAGATCTTAGGTTCGAAACCTCTTAATTATAAGAGTTTTCACCAATTTGATGTATAGGGAGGAGGGTTATCCTTGTCGTGTAGTTACGATGTTTTTCGGACCTACCGGATTTCTAATAAATAAAAAAACCTCCAAAAACATTTTAATCTTTTTTACATATTAGTCCTTTGATATGATCATGTATTTGATATGACCCAAATCCTATACATCTTTGTAGAATATCATTTTAACCATTGTACATTTTTTCTTTTTGAAAGAACATTTTTCTTTTCCATAACAGTCTCTCTACTGGTATAGATTGTTAGTTTCATTGTATAAAATTGTCTAAGAAATATAATAATTATTTTCTGCTAATATATTTAGAATCTTTTTTAAAATTACAAAAAAAAAAAAAAAAAACAATTTCCTATGCATTATAATCAATAATTTTAGTTTGAGAACTTCAAAAAAGTTTTTCTTTAAATTTTCATTTGAGAAGCTGTAATAGAATGTAAGTTAATATATCAAATTCATTTTTAATATAAACGCTATAATGTAAATATATTTAATTACATTACAACTCGCATGTATATCATTTTCTCATACACCAAATCAATAGTTAATTGCTATTTAAAAAGTTATTTCTCTTTATTATTATTTTGTTTCTTTTTAATGTCACAGTAAATATTTGAAAATCGCTAGAGCTGAAATTGTGGTTGAAATTTGAAGCAATTGACTTGAAAAACTAATTAATATATATATAAACTAGGAATGAGTAGAGAAATATTGGGATAGTCAAAAACGCCAATACTAAATATGAATTGACAAAAATATCAAAAATTTTAATTTTATTGGTTGAAAGATCATGGTAATGTAAGGTTATATTAATTTTTTATTTAAATTATGGATAAATTAAGAAATTTTATTTTATACTATATAAGGTATACATTAAATATGGTAAGAATATACTATTTTAATTTATTGGTTGAACAAATAAAGATAACTTAATTTAGATTAATATTAATTTTTCATTTAAATATAAATTCTGTTGAATAAAATAATAAATTATATTATATATTAAATAAGGTATATGTTAAATATGATAAGCATATAATAATCTTTAAAGATTTTAATTTTATTGATTAAAAATAAAGATAATTTAATTTTGATTAATTTTCTATTTAAATCTAAATTCTATTAGACAAAATAAGAAATTATATTATAAACTAAAAAGGTATAATATGGAAAGAATATAAGAATTTAATTTGATAAAATAAGATATTATATAATATATCAAATATAATAAAAATATAATAATTTAATTTGATAAATAAAAAATATATTATATTTTAAATATGTATACTTTAAATATGGTAAATAATATAACAATTCAATCTCATTTCTTGGTAATATTTAATTTAAGAAAGTAAGTAAACAATGGAAGTTTGATAACAATAATTACATTTAAACAGTATAAAAGTTTATCCTAATCCTATTCTACTATTAAATTTTTTTTGTTATTTTTTTAATTTTTATAATTAATTTTTTTATTGGTTATATTGTACTATAAAAGGTACATATTAAATATTATAAGAATATAATATAATCCTTCAACCCCTACTTATTATTTTTATTATTATTATAGTTGTATATAGATATTGATTTGGTATTGTCGGCGAGGGTTTGAGATTAAGTGATGACTTTTTTTTTTTTGCACTTATTAGGGTTTTAATAATCTATATTTATAAATTAGAGGTCGAAGGATTAGATCTAGAGATTACATTGAACTTATTTTGATATCATTCCATTATATAAAAATAAAATTAGATATATAAGAAGTACCATTACAAGTAGCTTCTAGGGTAACATGTAATATAAATTAGCCATTATATTTATTTTAATCTTAATAAGAATTTATGCTTTAATATTATATAGATAAAAAAATTTAAATGAGTAGAAAAAATTAGTATATAACGAGCATAGTTAATGCACAGCACATATCAGAAAAAAACTAGTACATATAAAAATACAAATGGAGAAGAGTATATTACATAAACTAGATTAATTTTTATTTAGGAAATTTTTATTTTAATTAAATGTTATGTTTTAATAATTGTTTATATCTTGGAGCATACATTAGATTGCTAATGTAACTCTATTGAGAAATATATATATATATATATATATATATATATAAAAGTATACACGAGGAGAATAACCATGCGCAACAATAACTAACATTTCAACTCTATTTTAACTCAATTAGGAAGTTTAAGTAGTTGGGAGTAAATGGTCGGTTCGGTTCAAATCAAGATAAAAATATAAATTGAAGTTTTTGGACTACATATTAAACTGAATCAAAATTGACATTTGAATTGAACCAAATTGACTCAAATTAAATCAATTGGTTCAATCAGTCTTTGTCATGTCAATTCCATTTTAAGTCTAACCGATCGATGTCTATTAAACCGACTCGAATTAAATGATAAATTTACTGCAAATCGAATAAACCAACAAATCAAATTTTCGTTGAATAGTTGACCAAACCGAACTGAAATGAATCAGTTCGGTCGATTCACCCCTAATTTTAAGGACTAATATTTTATTATTGATAATAAAGGATTAATCCTTAAATTCAATATGAAATCTTGTACATTAAAAAATTAATTAAAAATCATAAATATGAGTAACAGTATAAAAAACATGCATCACACATTTTAAAAATTAGTAAATCTCAAAAGGATAGTAAAGATTTTTATGGGAACAAAGCTTAACACAACGTAGATTTAACGTAAAAAGGAACAACAAAATAAAGTTTCACGCGTAAGCTAAGTTGCAAGATACCTTAAAAGGTTTAATGAATCCAAATTGTAGTTGTATCGCAACCGACATCCAAATATGTACTAAATATTTAAAAATGTCATACTATTTTTTTAATTTTGAATACTTCAAAAGGGCACCAAGGACACTTTTAAAATTTTTGGATATATTTATTAGTAAAAGTTTTAATTTGAGGTATTAAATATAAAATAGAAAATTATATATACTTAAAATAAAAAATAAAAGATATACAAAATAAAGAAAAAAAAAGTCTAAATCATTATTTTCAATTGATAATTATACTACATATAGATATTGTTAATTTAAATGTAGGTTTACAATGTTGATTTGACATTCAACAGTTCAATAATATATTGTTCCTTTATTATTATTATTATTATTATTATTTAATAATTGATTTAGTTTATTATGATATTTTTTATTATTTTTTAGAATTTAATTATATAGTTTTAGTAATGTTTCAAATGCATGGTGTTCTGTTTTCATACAATTATTCTAAATTAATAAAATAAAATAAAAAAAAATCGTAAATGTTTTTCTATAAATTGAAAGTTTCGGAGAGGCATCAGTGTCTCATATGTATACTATTGGAATACCTTGAATCTTTTTCAGGTCTCACTCAAGAAGAAGTCAACATCAGTTATCATATAGGTCCCGCATGAAATCCAATAGGCAGCAATAACAGCAGCATCTAATAACCGTTCGATTTGATTCTAACTAGTGAGGTAGATATGTGATTCGTACACCATAATTTGTTAGCACTTGGCACCAAAAAATTTTCCTATTTGTTCTTATTAAATTGCACAGGTATCAAAAGAAATGTTTTGTTTGGTGATCAACAGGAACTTCCCGGCAAAGGAAGAAAATATCTGAGAAAAAACAATGTCACGGTTGGACGGACCGGAGGGGCCTGATTCTCCGGCAAAAGGAAGTTGCATGTTCTACAAGTTGATGGTTGCCTCCATTCTCAAGGACAAGAAGCTGGTATTCTCATTTCACTCGCATTTCTTCTTGTTACTGCTTTTGATTTGTTTGGTAACTGAGAAAATTCGAAACCCATGTTTTAGAAGCTTCTGGAAGTCCATTTTATTTTAACTTATTTTAAAATAATCGCATGTTGTGTTTGATCAGCCTCAGCCGCAATTATATTGTTTTCTCTCTCTCTCTCTCTCTCTCTCTCTCTCTCCCTCCCTCTCGTGTGTGTAAAATTGAAAGACGGAGTATGGTTGGTTGGTGGGAATATTTGGATTATAACTGTTTTGCAGACTTCAGCTTAGCTTTAACATATTTATTTACTCTGACCTTGTGATTCAAATCAAGAAGTCTTGAAACTGTGTTTGATTGCTGGGAAAATCAAGAAATTGCTAGACAAGATTTAATAGTTCATTCATAGGGAATTCTTGCATGGTCATTTTACCAATTTCTTTTTTGGTTAATTACGCTGTGATTGTGGTGTTTAAACTCGCAACTCGCAACCTTCCAACTCTAGAAACGGCTGTACTGCCATTGAGCTTAAGCTGATTGATCAATTAATTACTGAGTCTTTGTTTTTACTTTTGTTGTCCTTTTGTATGGTGTGATTTTTATTTCCTATTGGTCTTGGATGATTTTCGTTTTCTCATCATTCTTATCCCCACCTCTGCAGTGCTGAGGAACGTCTCCTTAGTTCAGACTAATATGTACGGGTCTTTCATTGCATTGTAGAACTGTAGATTAAGTTTTGTCTGAAAAAAAAAACATTATTATATGCTTCCAATTTGAGGTTACTGCCTTTTTATATACTTATGGCACTTTTCACAAGCTACTTTATTTTTTGGTTGTCAAATCCCAGGAACTATGAGCCATCCTTTTTCGTTTTATGCTGCACTAATTCTTCAACATAATAAAGATTTTGATGTCGGATCATCTAAGTGAAGTTTAGGAAGTTTCTAAAAGTTCTGGATGTCACAGTTAGAATATGATATTCTGGCCTTTAAAAAGTTGTGTTTTTATCAATATGTAGTGTGACTTGATTTCTATGCCAACAGAAAATCCCAGAAAAGTTTGTCAAGAAATATGGAGATGAACTTTCTTCTATTGCTACCCTCACTGTTCCGAATGGTCGTATCTGGCTAGTGGAGCTTGAAAAAAAAGATGGCAAGTTATGGTTCCACAATGGTTGGCATGAATTTGTAGAATACTATTCCGTTCGCCTTGGGTATTTCTTGGTCTTTAAATATGGAGGGGATTCAAACTTCAACACTTACATATTTGATCTGACAGTTTCCGAGATAAGGTATCCATGTAATCTTCCCAGTAGTTTGCAGGAAAAATTTCAAGATAATCAAAATATTGCTGAGAAGAAACATCTGACAAATGATCGCCTCATGGAAATCTTGGGTTCTGGCTCTACATCCCATAGCCCAGGAAGCAATTATCTTGGTAAATATGGGCATTGCACCTGGACTCCATCTGGTAACTATGAGGTCAGCAGAGAGGGGTTGATTCAAAGAAAGGATGCATATGATGTGGTAGAGAAATTTCACTCTTATCGGGACATAGGTGTACAGTTCAATGAGAGTGAGCTTACAAGTACTGCTGACAAATTTGGTTTATCTTTCATGGGGGAAGCAGATGGGAGAACTAGAAAAAGAAGACAGATAACTGATCCTAGTAAGCTCTACAAACTCAAATGTACTCTTTATGGAGTGTTACAATTTCACTTTTTCAATTACTAATTCATTCAAATTGCAGATAAATATGAGCCAAAAATCAAACAGAAAGCCTATGAAAACTCACGTCGTCTAAAAATCACTTCTGAATCTCTAACAAGGAGGTGGAGACCTGTAACACCAGAAGAGAAACAAAGAACAATTTCTACTGCTGATATGTTCAAGCCTAATAATCCCTTTTTCAGGGTTATCTTGCGACCATCTTATGTTTATAGAGGATTTCTTCTGGTGAGCACTTGACAAAGATGAAGATTCTATGTTTTGCTTTGCAATATGGTTACATAAAGATTCTATATTTTGCTTATGCAGCATATACCAAATGACTTTGCTCAAAAGTATTTGGTAGTTACTCGATACATCAAACTTCAGGTTTCGAAGGGAAAAGAATGGCCTGTCCGTTGTGTCTGTGGGCATGGGAAAGCTAAGTTGTGCAAGGGGTGGACAGAATTTGTTTGGGAAAATGGTTTAGAGGAGGGAGATGTTTGTGTCTTTGAGCTGGTTAACACGATGGACATTCTGCTGAAAGTTACCATTTTTCGTGTCCTTGAAGATGTTATACCAGTTAACCAACTCCCAATGCCTTAACTACATTAAAGTAATCATGATTTACTAGTTGCTGATTTCTGACTCGCAGAAATCTGTCAGGTACTTTTAATCTTCTCTTATTTTTCTGTTAACTGACTGAAAATGATCTTTTTTGCATCATCGATAACGAATTTATGATTCCAAACATTACCTTTTCTCAGGTTGACTAACATTGATACGGTCACTTTTATATAACGTGCAATGCAAAAATGCAACCTAAATTGTAGATAGTGTTTAACTTTTGTTTGTCTTAATATGTTACTACCTGATGATATTTGGTTGTTTTCAGGAGTTCGCTGCAGACGGTGTCCAAATTTTCAAGTCTTTGTACAATAATATTTTTCTTTTGTTATGTTGGTTGTCCTATGTTCAAGAAATGGGAATTGTAGCTCTTCAAATCAATAGGCTTCTCATTCTAATTGCGCAGCCTCTGCATTATCATAATAAGATTTTTAGAATATTGTGCAAATTGAAAAAAAATAAAAAAATAAAACAAAGCTAGATAATGTATAAACCTCGAATATTCTCGAGTTTACAAGGAAAATACGTTAAGCTTTAATCCCTTTGTTTGCTTTCCGGAAAATAATTTATCTATGAAAATAATTTCTGCGGAGCAAATTGAGCCTCACAGAAACAGGGATTGTGACTTGGACCAAAGCAGAAGAATGGCAAGAGATTGATGGTTGCGGAAAAAGCTGCTACTATATGAATTGTAATAAATTTGGAAACTTCTATATACAGTTATCTAATTCAGTGAAAAAAAAACAGTAATAACTGAAAATATTTGCAAAAATCAATATTTTTCATTCATAAATCTCACCACCATGAATCAAAAGCAGTAAATTAAAACTAAGCAAGAAAACCTGTGGTTTTATTTTTTGTTTTAAGCAAAACTGATTTAAAAAAATAACGAGCAAGAAGAATTTGAAGCCTACAGCAAGATAATAAAACAAACAATAAAATGCAATAATCCCAACCCTTATAATTTATTTCCAGATTCCATGACAAATCAGGGTTCGTAGACTTGTAGTTTCGTTTATATTTGCCGTGACATAAAAGATGTTGTCGTTTCCAAATGGCATTTTCGAGCAGAGGGTAATTAATGCCAAAAATGACTACTAGCATTGTCGTTTGAAGAAGCATTCGAGTCGTCTTGCAATGGAATGTGGTGAGTTATTATTGTTATTATTATTTAACTTGAAATTAGAATTTTCATTTTAAGACAGCATAGATTTTCGTTCTTGGCCGCTAGTCACTATTATATTTCACTTCAAAGCTTACAAGAGTCATTCTTAGCCCACAAAAGCACAGTGTAGTGTTCACTGTGGCAATCACAAGCTTAGGATTTTCTTTAGCTTACTAAATGCATGGCTTGGCGGAGGGAAGTGGAAATCAACAATGGGAACCATCGCGGGCTGCCACATTCTCCTGTAGACAGACCTTTGCTGAGTTTCTTCAAGATTATCCTTCCTAGTATAATACAAGAAAAGAAGATGGTAATTCTGACTTTCACCTGAATGCATGCGATTATAAGTTGTTACTTTATCTATTTCTGAATTTTTAGGGCGTCATGTTTTCTTTGCTCTTACTACTTTCTCAGCAACCAAACAGATTAATTACTAATAATGAAAGTGACTAATTGCATGTAGTTAGTTCAATTTTTTTTTTTTCTTTTTTGAAAAATAATTTTTATTTGATTGAAGAAATTAATCGCAGAGAATTCCAGATAAATTTGTGAGGAAATTTGGGGATGAACTTTCTGAGGTTGTTACTTTCATAATCCCTAATGGTCTTGATTGGAAAGTGGGATTAACAAGAGCTGAAAGTGACATTTGGTTTGATGATGGTTGGCATGATTTTGTACAGCATAATTCAATCTGCACTGGATATTTTCTGGTGTTTGGATATAAAGGTTTCTCAAATTTTAGTATTCTCATATTTGATAAGACTGCTTGCGAAATCAAGTACCCAGATAAAGGGTCTGTCTGTGGTCAGAACTGTTTAATTCCTTATGAGAATGGAGTGGACAAAAATAACTCTGCAATTCCATCCCCATTTACTAGTTACTCTTTGAAAAGCAAATTGTTTGTTGAAACTCCAACTAGAGGAGACTCTAGCAAAAGGCGTGCTGGTGCACGGAATTCAGGGATCAAGAAGCAATGTGGAGGTGTTGGTTCAATGGTGAACCCAAATGTTAACACGAAGAGAAAAAGAATTGAGAAGGAAGAGGCAGTCGAAATAACTAACATTGATACTAATGAATCAAAAAGAGAGAAGTTTCACAAACAAAGAATGTCTAGCTCAAAAGTTCAGCTTGGTAAGCTTTTTTCTTTTATTTTTATAGTTTGAAGCATATTTTGATTTTATTATGTTATTAAATAGTGAATTTATTAAGCTCAGATAATAATAAGTCGCCACATAAGTGTGAAGAAGATACAGAAATTATTACTTCTGAAAAGTTTGAATGTGTTAAAGTGTCCCCAAAAAGTGAGAAGGCAATCCGAGCTGCTAGAATGTTGCAGCCTAAAAATCCATCTTTCATGGTTGTTTTACGCTCATCCAGTTTAATGAAAAACATTGTGGTAAGTCTTATTTACTTCTTTATATAAAATATGACTGATTATGGAGATTTAGTTTGTTCTTTAAATAAGGTAAGCTGCAATGGCATTTTGTTCTTTCACAGTGTGTGCCGATTCGATTTGCGAGAAGGTATCTAAGTAGAGGTCTTGAGTTTATTAAAATTCAGGATTCTGATGGAAGAGATTGGTCTGTTAATCTTTGTTGGGATAGTCATCGTGTGAATTTAGGAAGGGGATGGAATGTACTTTGCAGGGAAAAGAAGTTAAAGAGAGGGGATGTTTGTCTCTTCGAGCTGATAAAAAATGATATGCTGAAAATTTCTATATTTTGTGCAAATCAGTCAGTAGAAAATTATAAAGAAGATTTGGAAATAATTACTAGTGAAATGTTTGGATGTGCAAAGCCATCTCCTGAAAGTCAAAGAGCAATTGAGGCTGCTCGAATGTTGAAGCCTAAAAATCCATCTTTCATGGTTCTATTGCGACCATATAATTGCAGGAACAGTATTCTGGTAATTCTTCTTTACTACATTCTATATGCTTAAGATGAAGATTTTTAGTTTCACTTTTCAAATTAGTTTAGCTGAAACTTTTTCTTATTTTGCAGTATGTGCCTTCTAAGTTTGCCAAAAGGTATTTGAGTAGAGGTCCTAAGAACATTAAACTTCAGGTTTCTGATGGAAAAGAGTGGGCAGTGTGTCTCCTTCAGCAAGGATATGGACGAAGTTTACTAGGAAAGGGATGGAAAATATTTTGCAGGGAGAATACCTTGGAGGGAGGAGATGTCTGTCTATTTGAGCTGATAAATAATTATGTGCTGAAAGTTTTCATCTTTCATGCAGTTGAGATTTCCAACCCGAAAATAATGGCTAGTTGACATTGTTTCTCTTTCTATGCAGCTTTTTTTAAGGGCAGATAATTCTGGCAGTTTTGCTTCACTTCTTGTATTGCATATTAGGCAGATCAAAGCTTGGTACAAGTAATGCCTATGGAATTGCTCTGCTAGCCAGAAAGATTTATGTACAGCTTGTGTTTGTTTTTTTTTTTTTTTTTTTTTTTTTTTTTTTTTTTTTTTAACAATGTTCGTAATGTAAGATATAAAGGTCATGTAAGAGTGAGTATATATATATAAGGGCTTGTTTGTCATTTCTCCAAATGGTGCAAGTTTTCTATTAATCACATAAAAAAAATGAATATTACCTATCTTGCAAAGTCATTTGGGTGGGAAATTTTCCCTGTCAAGCTTAATCCTTTTATTATTCAAATTGAAGCCAGCATAGGAGAGTTAATAGTGTGCATATAAACCAAGGAACCCATTTAAAATCACTTTCATAATCTATCAACTGAATTAATCAAAGTACTTAGAACTACTAATTTGTATTTGATTATATTATAATACAACTCTGCGTCCAATTCTTTGCCAACTTCGAAAGAAAATTAGATAAAAGTTTTTTTTTTTGCCATAAAAATCAAACCTTTACTCTTCTACATTAGAATTTTTTAAACTTCAATTATGGTAAACCTTATTGTAATTAATTTCTTAAGTGGATTAATTAACTATTAAATAAAATTACCGGGTTATGAAAGAAAGAGAAATGGGACCAGGCGGCCAGCAGCAAGAAATCAAAAAACATGGCTTTCCCTCCCTTTTGTGTACTTTCTGATTTCTTGGATCATTTCCAGTATCACTTTATGTCGAATATGAGAAACAGAAGAGCTCTACAGAGGCATCCATCATTAAATTCCCATGAACTTCATGCCTTATTATTTACTATTATGTGCGACCACCTTATTTTTTGGATATTGACTGATGGCTTTGGTTTTACAGGTTTTTGGCACTCTAAGAAACAGAGGAAGGCAGAAAACAGAGTATTTGAGTGTGCTTGGAAATTAAAAAGAGAAATACTTTCCATGACGAAACAAAAAGCAATAATGGATCACATGATAGTAGAGAAATCCACCAAGAATCTTCATCTGAGGTCTACTTCTCCGGAAAAAGGAACGTCCAGGCGTTTCTTCAAAGTAAGGGTTGAATATACTCTACAAGCCAAGAAAATGGTACATCTTTTTTTTTTTTTTTGTTGTATAATTTAGTGAATTGGTGTTTATTCTTTTGGTGGAGAATGTTAAAAATTGAACTTTTGGTCTGATGTTCCTGGTGGTTGTTTATTCTTGCCAGTTTCCTCTGTTTTTCATTTTCTTTTCCTTTGCACTTTAGGTTCTGAAAAAGGTTTAAAATTTTTCTCAGCTACCAAAACGAAAAGGTCTCTGGCTTTGTTTTTTTGTTTTTGGCTTCTTTTATTCATTCTTTGATAGATTAATTTCTAAATTTTCATATTAAGTTACAAAAAAGTTTAAAAAAAAAAAAAGTTTTCATTTGGTTTGATATCGTATGAAATGGGAAGCTGGAACTCCTACCAAAGAATGTGAAGTAATTCTTATTTTTTTTATAAATAATATAAAAATTAGTCTCAACATCTTTTTTTTTTTTTTTATGTCTCAACATCTTTTTTAGCTAAATAATAAGTTACTAAATTTTAGATTTCAAAATTTAATTTTCAGTTTAAGTCCAAGTCATAATTAAAATATAAATGCAACCTTCATTTACAAAGATAAATAGACCTAAGTGTATTTGACTCAAAATATAAAAAATTCAAAGACATTAAATTTTAGTAATCGGAAATACCAAATCTAACCTTCATTTGCAAAGATAAATAGAGCTCTTTAAGCCTCTTTTGCAAAAATTTTACTATAAACCAAGAAAGCAGTTAGTTGCAAGATTGTAGAAATTACATATAATGGCTCGCCGACCATCAGCCGGAGGTGGACGGAGCTGGAGATCTTGCTGGCCATCAATAAAACGTGGTAGAGGGAGGCCTTTCGGGAAGTCAAATCCCTCATCAGAGGTCACTCCTCGCAATTTCTTTAGAGTAATCCTCCAAAATATAATTGAAGAAAAGAAACTCGTAACTGATAATCCTTCAAGAAAAGGTTAATGACTCTTTTTTTTATTCTGTTCTTTATGAACTAACAGTTTTTCGTTCTTGATGTTTTGTGGAATACACGAATATAACACATGATTTTCAAGAGCATCCCATCAAAGTTATTTGTCAAGAGACTTGGAATTGAGCTTTCTGATATAGCACGAACAGCAAGACTGTCTCTTCGTGATGGAAAAGTATGGGAAGTTGAGGTAACAAAGAATGATAAATACATTTGGTTTGACAAAGGATGGTCAGATTTTGTTGAAGACAACTCAATCTGCCATCGTTACCTTCTAAGCTTTGATTATAAAGGAAACTCAAACTTTCATGTCATTATCTTTGATCCATCGACTTTTGAAATCAATTATCCAAACAGTGATTTTGAAAATGAAAATGAAAAAGTCGGGCGTGAAAATCATGATCCTGAACGTGATGATTTTAGAAAGAGGACAAAGTTGGATCAAGCAAGGGGAAAAATGACCATGACTGAAATGCGCTGCGCATGCAAGGAGTGTAAGAGTAAGTTATAAGATCAGATTCAGTAGGTTAATTGTAATGGGTTTAATGTAATTGTTATTTGAAATTGTAATTAAGTTTAATTCAATTGCACAGTGTCTGATTATAGATCGTAACATACCTATTGTATAGTATCGAATGGAAAAAAAAGAAGAATATACAAAATTGTTTTTAAGGATTACTGCATTGAGAAAATTGAGATATAGATGCAAATGCAATGTTATCTTTCCTGTTTTGCTTTACTGCGTTTCTTCAACGAAAAATGGCAAATTTGTTATGTAATGAGAGCAAATGTAGGCTGTTGCTCTTTTCACGAACTTGGCTTGTTTTTCCATTTGGAGTGTGTATGTCAGTAAAATTGTCAAGTCGAGCATTCTCATGCAATTAGAATGCTTTAACTAATTATTTAATGTTTTTTTAAATATTCGAATGAGGGTAATTTAAGAACTTTAAAGGTTACACTTATTTTTAGTGAATTTTTCATATAAGTCTTAGCATGAACTTTATTCTAATTTTTCTCATTTTTTTTAATTTTATGGGTAGGTGAATATAGAAAAAAGAAAGAGATTATGGCTCGAAGGTCAATCACATTTAAAACTCAGATCGAATTTGAAAGCTCTTTCCATATGTCTAGCCTGCGGAGCTAACTTTTATGTTAAACGGCTAAAACCAGTGTTCTACCTATTCGAATCGGCGGTTCCAGTAATTTTTTTAAAAAAAT
Source organism: Jatropha curcas (assembly GCF_041381405.1). Lineage (NCBI taxonomy): Eukaryota > Viridiplantae > Streptophyta > Magnoliopsida > Malpighiales > Euphorbiaceae > Jatropha > Jatropha curcas. The sequence goes on from NC_143161.1 coordinate 5,410,058, forward strand.
TTTTCAAATGGTTTTGTGAAATCCTCAAATTACCCTTGTTTGTCCAACTTTCACCCAAATTTAGGTGGCCTCGCTCTTTCCTGGTTTTAAATTGCATGACACAACTCAAGTTAAAAGCTAAATTGCTGAAATTTTATTCATTTCTGAGTAGGGTTCTGTCCATGGATGGAGACCGCTCTTGAATTCGGGCTTGTTGTTTCCTGTTGTTGAATATGTATGCCATGAAGAATCGCCAACCTGGAATTGGAGATTTCAGAACACACAAACACTATACCTGAAACGCAACACATGAAAATATGACTACCCTAGACCAAACAAGACAACAGACTACAACAGCACCTGAACCAGAACACCAACAATACATACTAAATAACCAGACAGAACCTGCTCAGACTTTACAACCAGGCTGGCCGTGGCTATGAGCAAAGTCTAGGCGCCACACGCGTGCCAAAGGCTCCGGAGCCAATAAACCATGAAAGTGAATGTTTAGAAAAAAATAAATATTCTAGAACTCTCTTTTCCAACATTCACAACTTCAAAATCAGGAGGCAGAGAAGCCATTAAATTTTGTTAAGAGTTACAAAATTAATAATGGCTCGACACCAACAACTAGGGAGAGAAGAACCTCTGGAAATGGAGAACAGAAATGGCCACCATTTCTATAGAGTAATCTTTCAAAAGATAATTGAAGACAAGATCCTGATAATTTAACACACATAAATTATTCCTTACATTACATATACATAATGCTACAGAGAAAATGATTTATTTTAGTTTCTTTCACCTTAATTTGCTTCTGTAGCCAGTTTTGGTCATGGAGTCTTGAATCTTGAATTCTTGATTATATTTTCTCTAATTTCTTGATTTGTCGGAATAATGTTTGAGCGGATTCCGTTAAGGTTATTTATTAAAAGCGTAGGATCAGACCAACTTCCTGATTTAGCAAGATTTGTGTTCCTAATGCAAATGAATGGAAAGTGAAGGTAAGAAAACATGGGAAAAAACAATATTTGTTTTGTTGATGGATGGTCAAAAAAAAAAAAAAAAAGAAAGATAAAAAAAAAAACTCTTGCAAAATTCATTCTTTCAAATTCAGATGGCAGAGAAGCCTTAAAACTCTGTAAGATTTACAAAAAAAAAAAAAAAAATGATAATGGTTCGCTGGCCACCAGCTGTACAAAGAAGAAGGCCTGGCCTTCCACCAAAGGTGCTGAGTGGAAGACCTTGCTGGGAGTCAAAACCTCCAGCAGCGGAGAGCCCGCGTGGCTTCCATTTCTTCAGAGTAATCTTTCAAAAGATGATTGAAGACAAGAAACTGGTAATTTGACACACATAATTAAATTATTCCTTACATGCATAATGCTAAAGAGAAAATGGTGTTTTTTAATTTCCTTCACCTTAATTTGCTTCGTAGCCATTTTTGGTAATGGAGTCTTGAATCTTGAATTATTGATGATATTTTCTTTAATTTCTTGATTTGTCGGGATAATGATCCAGCGGATTCCTTTAAGGTTATTTGTTAAGAGGGTAGGATCAGCAGATCAACTTTCTGATATGGCAAGACTTTGTGTTCCTAATGGAAATGAATGGCAAGTTAAGGTAAAAAAGGATGGAGAAAATATTTGATTTGTCGATGGATGGTCAAAATTTGTGAAGGAAAATTCAATTCGCGATCGCTATCTTTTAAGTTTTGAATACAAGGGAAGTTCTTGTTTTCATGTTATTATCTTTGATCGATCTACTTCTGAGATAACTGAGTATGGAAAAAATGAAGACAAAACCAAGTATAAGAATCATGAGACAGAATGTGATGATTTTAGAAAGAGGACAATGTTGGATCAAACAAGAAGGAAAAAGCCTAGGACTGACAATGAGATGGCCAGCTCATGCAAGAATAATAGTAAGTTAAAAACCAGATTCTGTAAGTTTATTCATATAATTTTAACTTGAATTTAAATTAACATGTGGTGGAATAAAAATGCAGAGAACAAAGAAAAAATGGAAGTCTGTTGCAGTAAGCAATACCTGAAATTTTCTAGAATACAATCACTGTCTAAAGAAGGCAGGAAGAAAGCAATTCTTGCTGCTGATACGTTTGAGCCCATAAACCCTGCCTTTAAGGTTCTCTTGCGATCATATAACTTCGAGCGGAGTATGTTGGTGAGAACCTAAACTACTTAATTATTTACTTACACTGTGATAATCTTAACTAATAATCTATGTGTACACATATATATGCAGCTGGTGCCAAGTAGCTTTGCTTCAAAGTACATGACTAGGGTTTATGAAGAAGCAGAATTTGTGTGTCCTGATGGAAGAAAGTTCGGAGTTAGAATCAGTCTCTGGGGTCCTGGCTTGGCTTTTGGAAAGGGATGGGCTGCAATTTCTCAACACATTATGTTGAAAGAAGGAGATGTTGTGATGTTAGAGCTGATCAATAGTTTTATTGGTTATCTGTTTAAAATCAGAGTGTTCCGATCATGAACGATGTCTAGGTTTTGGGTTGTTGAATTTCACGGGTTTTACAGTCTAATATATGATGCTGATACAGTAATTGTTCAGTTGATTAAGCTTTTTGTTTAATGTAGTGCGATGCTTTTGTTGGAAATATTATTGCCACTTCTAATTCAAATATCTTTCAAAGGATTAATTAAAAGATTTCTTAAATGTGAGCGCATATATGTGTGTGTCAGAAATTTTTGGAATTTTTCAGGAAGCAGAACAAATGAATTTTCTGTTGTGACTTGTGATAATATAAATAGAACAGATCCATATTTTGACCAGTTTGCGATGCTACTGCAAACATTTAAAACCAGAAAATCACATGTTCTGATCTTCACTTCCATTTGCAAATAATAGATCACCTACCTAGAAATTGGAAACGTAAATTTTCTGACCAGAAGCCAATATGGTTATGGCAATACTTGATCAGATCATCTGACACTGATTTGAAATTTGCCGAGAGATTGGTTAAATCGCTTCAGTTTATTCTTCTGAGAAGATGAATTAAAGAAAATAAATATTGCTGTTAAATTTACTGGTTGACAAAACATGCAAAACCCAATATATTAAAAATGGAAGAAATTTTTAATGAATGGAATGGAACAATTCCGGTACATTGATAATGGATCAGATCCATTCCTTTGCTCAATATTATAAACCATAAAATGTGTATCTTCCTCAGAAAAATAACTTTATAAAAAGTAAAAACTCTGTCTTGCAAGATTTATATCAGGCTGAGAAGCCATAAAACTCTGCAAGAATTACAAAAACAATAATGACTTCCCGGCTATCAGCTGAACAGAGAAGATCGCCTGGCCGGACATCAAAGAGACGGAGAGGAAGACCTCACCAGGAGTCAAAACCTCCATAGCTGGAGAGCACACCTGGCCGCCATTTCTTTAGAGTGATCTCTGAAAAGATAACTGAAGACAAGAGAATGGTAATTAACACACAAAAATGGTTTATTTTTATCTCTTTCACTTAAATCTTTAATTTGCTTCTGCATCCAATTCTGGTCGTAGAGTCTTGATTCTTGAATTCTTGATTATATTTTCTTTAACTTCTTGATTTGTGGGGATAATATTTTCAGCGGATTCCGTTAAGGTTACTCGTTAAGAGCATAGGATCAGATCGAATTTCTGATGTGCCAAGACTTTGTGCTCCTAATGGATATGAATGGCAAGTGAAGGTAAAAAACGATGAAAGAAACATTTGGTTTGCGGATGGATGGTCAAAGTTTATAAAGGAAAATTCAATTGTGGATCGCTATCTTTTCAGTTTCAAATACAAGGGAAATTTTTTTTTTTCCATTTTATTATCTTTGATCCATCTACTTTTGAGATAACTGAGTATGGAAAAAAAAAATCAAAGAAGCCAGTCAAGAAAATCACGAGACAGAATGTGATGATTTTAGAAAGAGGAGAAAGTTGGATGAAACAAAAGGGAAAAAGCGCAAGAATGAAATTCCCAGCTCATACAAGAACATACACAAATGTAATAATATTAAAGAAAATTTTCTATTAAAAAGATTATTAAATACTAATTTGGATGTAAGAAATGTGAAATCAATAGATTTTACAAGCCAACCAGGTGTAACTTGTTTTTTTATCACTTATATGGATAATAGAAGCCTCCATTGTATTTTTTTCTCGCTTATGTGGATAACGAAAAATCTCAATTTTAAGTTATCTGGATCACAAAAGTTTTCTCACTTCTATTGTATAGCTTGCAATATCATTGGGCCAAATTCTATTCATTAGGCCAAATAATTATAGACATCTTCTATTGAGATTTAAAAAAAAAAAAAAAAAAACTATAAGAGAATTCATGTAATACAAAACAAAGACAGTGTAACTAATTAGTTTCAAAAACTATAATGTTTTATACTACTGGTGTGCAAGTAATTTTATATTTTTTTTGAGAATGATGTTTAAGAAATTATTTGATTTAGTGTTTAAAAGTTTAAAATTATTTACATTTTTCAATTAATTATTAACAATTTAAAATTTGTATAAAATTTATTTAAGATAATAAGTTAAATTCTTTAATTTAAAACTTTCAAGGAATACAATAAGTTTCTAAATTGTAGGTAAGTCTTTAGCTTAGGTTCTAAGTCAAAGTGATAAGTTAAAGATACATAATTCGAAGAAATTAAATTTTAGTAATTGGAAATACCAAAGCTAACCTTCATTTACAAAGGTAATTAGATAAATAGAGCCCTTTAAGCCTCTCTTGCAAAATCCTTTTTATAAACAAAGAAAGCAGAATTAACCGTTACAAGCCTGTAGACGTTACATATAATGACTCGCTGGCCATCAGCGGGAGGTGGACGCAGGGGGAGTCCTCGCTGGCCATCAACAGAACGTGGCAGAGGGAGGCCTTTCCGGAAGTCAAATCCTTCATCAGATGTCACACCTCGCCATTTCTTTAGAGTAATCCTCCAAAATATAATTGAAGAAAAAAAAACTGGTAACTGATAATTTCATAATCCTTAAAGAAAGGTTAATTACTCTTTTCTTTTTTGTTCTTTATGAACTAATAGTTTTTCTTTCTTGATTTTGTGGAATTAAAAACATAATATATGATTTTGAAGAGCATCCTATCAAAGTTATTTGTCAAGAGACTTGGAATTGAGCTTTCTGATATTGCAAGAATCGGAAGACTGTCTCTTCGTAATGGAAAACTATGGGAAGTTGAGGTTACAAAGGATAATAAAAACATTTGGTTTGACAAAGGATGGTCAGATTTTGTTGAAGACAACTCAATCTGCCATCGTTACCTTTTAAGCTTTGAATATAAAGGAAACTCAAACTTTCGTGTCATCGTCTTTGATCCATCGACTTTTGAAATCAATTATCCAAACAGTAATTTTGAAAATGAAAATGGAAAAGCAGAATCAAGAACTGATAAGATGATGGGGAAAAAGGAGGACAGGTTGGTTTTAAGCAATGAAAATGAGAAGGGTAAGCTCAAAACTATAATTTTATAACTGAGTTCTTTCATTTTTCTTTATGATTTTTAACATTTAATATATTAAAAATAAATATATATGCAGATGAGAATAAAAATGTGGAAGTGGAAGTTTATTGCAGTGAGAAATACCGGAAGTTCTTTGCAAAGGCGTCTGATGAAATCAAGAAAGCAATTCTTGATGCTGATATGTATAAACCGACAAATCCTGCATTTAAGGTTCTCTTGCGACCATATAGTATCAATCGGAGTTTTCTGGTTAGAACCTGATCAAATATTTACAATTTCTATTTCTTTTAGGAGAATCTTAACCAATTATATAAACATGCAGCTGGTGCCAAATAGCTTTTCTGCAAAGTACATGACTAGGGTTTATGAAGAAGCAAAAGTTGCGTGTCCTGATGGAAGAAAATTCCTAGTTAGAATCAGAGGGTGGGGAACTGTTACGGGCTTGGCTTTTGGAACTGGATGGGCCAGAATTTGTCAACACATTGATCTGAAAGAAGGAGATGTTGTGATACTTGAGCTGATCAATAGTAGTATGGATTTTCTGTTTAAAATCAAAGTATTTCGATCATGAATAATATCTAGGTTTTGGTTGGTTAATTAAGCTTTTTGAACTCATGAATGTAATAATCAATTAAAGCTTTTTTTTTATATCAGCAATTTAAATTTTATTTATTAATCGATAAATTCAGAAAAAAAATTAATATATTTGAGTTTTAAAACTAAACTAACAGTCTCCGTATACATCCAACCTAATTGAAATATATGAAAAATAGGTATTAATTAAAGCTAGAGTTGAAAAAAATTTTCTGTTAGTGGGTTGAGTCATTTCAAGAATTAATACCTTCAGTGATGCTCTTTCAAGTTTTGCAACTGATATAGTCTTACTCTTCCATTTGTAGCAAATGAAATAATTAATCTTGCATGTGAGTTGGTCAGAACTGCTTAATTATTGTTGTTCTTTTACTTATTGTTGTTCTTTTACTTCTTTTTGTTGAGCAAATTGTTGCTTGCAACTTTTAGGTTTGTTAATTATGGTAATTCAAGCTCAAATATTAAAATACTCCAAACTCCAAAATACAGGCTTTGGGCTCTATTCGGCAGAAGCGTTTAAAGTAGTGTGTAGTGTTTTGATAGAGTTAAAACAATATCTTAATTTAATTATAGCATTCGGTAATATAATATATACTCTAGCATTTAGAGTTTAAGACGGTATTTTATGAAACGTTATCTTCATCAATCGTTTAGCATTTTATAATCTTTTTATGATACCTATACCATCAATTGTTTTTACTTTATTCCTCGCTTTTACCTTATTCTTCACTTTTATATTTTTTTGTCATTTTATATTAAACAACTAATTAAACAGTTATTTGTACTAGGCACTTTTATTTTAACTACTGTATAATCATTAATTACTAATAGCTGATATTTAATAGCTAACAACTAATAAAACACTTAACAGCTATTAAAACAGCTAAAAGTTACTAGACTACTAGAACAGCCAAATTTGCCGACAGACAGATGAGAAAATAATTAAGTTTTATTAATTATCCAAATACTAATTGATTATAGAGTCAATTTTTCAACGTTTAAAAAAAACTATTGTAGGATTTTTTTTTTTTTTTTTGGAGTATAATATTGTAGGATTTCCAGTAATTAAACAATTTAAATTTTTTATCACATAAACCATTTAAAAATCATTCAAATTCAGCACCTAAAATTAAAATTATTAGCATATGATATATGAGCCGTAATTACAAGAATATGAAATCCATTAAGGACATATAGATCAACCCAGGAACGGAATGAATAGATATTACAATTAAATGATTACAAATATAATAATTCAATCTGAGTTTCTTGTCGAGACTTCAAATTTGCCATTTTGGGTTGGAGATGATTTGCTGAGTCATCAACTTTAGAGGGTAAGACAAGTATTTAGTCAATTCGTAGAGTTATGGTGTCGGGTCTCTGTCTACAAATAATTGTAACCTTTCTCTGGAAACCACCACGATTCTGTCATAAATCATCACCGAATCGAAATCAAACCATGGTCGATGCTTCTTGATTCTAAATTAATTCAAAATCATATATTTATAATTTAGTTCTAATTTTCTATGTTTTGAAATTAAAACCGCAGGTTTTAGTCTACAGCCGGTGATTTCTTTGAAAAAATAAAATTTAAAATCAAAAATTATGGAAAGTTCGTCCAACTTTTTTTTATTTTTTGTAGTTTATTAAATAAATTTCAAGATTTTTTTATTTACCTCTTTTAGTCTTTTATTAGAAGGAAAAAAAAAAAATCCGACGATTTTCAAATTGTTTTAAGAACAACCCAAAATCGTTGCATTCAAAACCGTCGGTTTCGGAAACGTGTTCCTGCCTATCTCTGTCCTTTCTTTTGATGAACTCTGCCTCCCTGCGGGGCCATAACCGGCTAAAAATAAAGACTAGAGCTATCAACATAACCATGAAAGCAATACCCGTTTTTCTCATACCAGAATTCAGATAAAAAAAAAACATGAAGTTCTTCCTTTATCTACAAGTAACCTTGTACACCATTCTTCTTGCTATAATCCCAATCTTTCTAGCCATAAAAGTAAAACACATCAGAAACGAGAAAAATGAAAACAAGCCACCAGAACTAGCAGGGTCTTGGTCGGTTATCGGTCACCTTCATTTTCTTGGTAGATCAAACCAGTTACTACACAGAGTATTTGGCTCCATAGCTGAGGAACTTGGACCAATCTTCTTTATCCGCCTCGGAATTCATAAAGCAGTTGTAATAAGCAATTGGGAATTAGCAAAACAATGTTTTACTACAAATGACAAACTCTTTCTTACACGTCCAAAATCTTTAGCAGCCAAAATCATGGGTTATAATCATGCTATACTAGGTTTGGCACCTTATGGTCAATACTGGCGTGATATGAGAAAGCTAGCCGTGGTTGAACTCCTCTCAAATCGCAGGCTCGAGTTGCTTAAGCATGTTTGGGATACAGAAACTAAGTTTTTTATCAAACACTTGTATCAGATTTCAGTAAAGAATGGAGGATGTGCTGTGGTAGAAATGAAAGACAAGTTTAATGAATTGGCGATGAATATAATAGTGAAAATGATTGCAGGTAAGCGATCCTTTGGTAGTTATGGCATCACAGACCAAGATTCGAGGCGATTTTCTAAGGCTTTAGCAGATTTTTTCCGTTTAGCTGGGTTGCTCTTGGTTTCTGATGCAATTCCATTTCTGGGTTGGTTGGATTCTTTAATGGGATATGTTGGTGAAATGAAAAGGACTGCAAGGGAGATAGATAGTGCTTTAGGGAAGTGGGTAAAGGAGCATAGAGAAAGAGGCTTAAAGGAAGTGTTAAAGGGGAGGATCAAGATTTCATCCATGTTATGCTTTCTGTCATGGATGATGGTAAGAGCTCTATTGATGAAATTGATAGAACTATTAAGGGCACTTGCTTGGTAAGAATCTAATAATTTTTCCTCTTTTTCTTTTTTAATATATTAGGGAGGAAGCCCGAATTTGAGTCTATTCCTAAACCAAGAGATGCACTATCATTAATTTTTCCTTTTTAAATTGATTATTATATCAGTAAGTTAAACCAGTAAGTGTGATCACCTAGTAATTTTAAATTGAAATGAATCTCTTATACAGTTTAGTATAGTTATACCAGTGGAATACCAAATGGCATTCCAGATAAATGGTATGAAACAACTCAATTGGTAAATGGTTTTCCTTCCCATTTATTGATCAAGATTCAAATCCTAGACTATGTATTTACTTTTTCTTAGATTTTTTAGTTCATGTATTAATCTCTTTATTTACAATGAATAATTATGGGATTAAATATTAAAATTAATGTAAATTCAATGTTATATTATCTTCCTACAGTTAAAAACAAACACTTGGATAATAGCAATTTTGAGGTTTAATATAGAGACCAACATTTCATCCTCCTATGTCCAATACAGATTTGTGTATAAAAGCATCCACTTTCTTCTATACTTTTAATACCAGACAAAAGAAGTTGCTATACTCACCTGTCACTTGCATGCTAAATTTAACTTTGTGCGTTGTGGAACTTACGTGTATTAGTGTCTTAGCAGGATGAGAAGGCAACATATCTGAAAGTAAATAAGAAAGTTGGTTGGACTAAATGCCATTTAGACGAGTTATAGAAAAAAGCTAATAAATTATATGCACTCAACATTTGAAGCCACATTTTCAAGATATTGGTTGTCAAATCACACCTAAGAAGTTTAATAACGCTATCAAACAGCATAATGGACATTGTTATCAACATCTTTTTCATTTTTCTACTTTAATCTACACAACAAAAATAGCCACCCTTATTATATAAATTATCATTTTCTACTTTAAATAATTCGAGTCAAAAACGTTTTAGTTGAAATTTCAAAATTTCAATTTTTGAACCATTCAAAAATTTTGGCTGATATTACATGTATTGCAGAGTCTAATTTTGGGTGGCAATGATACGACGATGATCACTCTTACATGGGCTCTATCTCTGTTGTTAAGCAACAGAAATGTGCTTAAAAAGGCTCAAGAAGAGATTGAGATCCATGTCGGAAAGCACCATCAAGTGAAAGAGTCACATATAAAGAATCTAGTATACTTACAAGCTATTGTCAATGAAACATTGAGACTGAACCCTGCTGCTCCACTCTCAGCACCAAGGGAAGCCATGGAGGATTGCACCATAGCGGGCTTCCACATTCCAGCTGGCACTCGCCTTTTCGTTAACCTGTGGAAATTACACCGTGACCCTAGCATTTGGAAAAACCCTTCTGAATTTCAGCCTGAGAGGTTCCTGAATGAGCACGCTAATCTAGATGTAAGGGGTCAGGATTTCGAATATTTACCTTTCAGCTCTGGTAGAAGAATGTGCCCAGGAGTATCATTGGCGCTCCGGGTTTTGCACCTAACACTGGCTCGGCTGCTTCATGGGTTTGAATTGGGGACGGTATCTGACACTCCAGTTGATATGAGTGAGAGTCCTGGAATGACAGTCCCTAAAGCAAAAGAACTGGAGGTTGTCTTGAGGCCAAGACTACCCGCAGTGCTGTATGAATGTTAAGTTGAATAAGTACCAAGGAAAACTAGAGACTTGTATATGCATACTGGGTGTAAAGAATTCAGGCCAGAAATGCCATCCTCGTTGCATGGAGAGCATATAGTCACTTCATGAGAACAATTCTTTTCATAGCATAAGTAACATTACCGAGATGTTATTAATCTGCATTGTAACACTTTAGTTCTTCAGCAAACAAACAAAGATTTAAGTTTAGTAAACTAGTCAAATGATAAGCATATTTGCATTCCAATTAAATGTTATAAGTGTATTACACATCATAAATGCTCCATATTTTAACCAGAGCTTAGTTATATAACACATGAGAGAAACAGAACTACAAGCTAGATAGTTTTGTGAGGACGACTGGAATGACTTGTCAGCCAGGGCTTATTTGCAATTCCAAAAGTTACATCTACTTTACTATATAAAAGCTGACCCGAAAAGTATCCTATCCCTGTTAAGAGAAGCCATACTGTTTCAATCCCACTTCGGATTCAGAAGGGCCTAACACGTACAAAACTCATAAAAATATGAGCATATATGATAAGCGCTGACAACAAGTTTAACAGACAGGAGAATCAAACTGTTGACAATGGGCATGTAGATGCCCTTCTCATCATAATACAATATCTCAAGGATGAGCTTGTTTGAAGCTATCAATGGCTATAGGGACATCTGTACCTCTAACGCAGAGTTGCTCATACTCAGTTGACTGACCCCTCAGTGCACATCTTGCAGCTAATTTCAGGCATACACACCCAATGAACAACAAAATTCCAGAGAGTATCCAACTGAATTGCAAGTTGGCCAGTGCTCTAGCCTTTAGTTCTGCATCAACAGATCTGCATGCAATTGCTCCATGCATGTCATTTGAGCTGGCCACAGACAACTGTGTAACACAACCTTCAGGTATAAATTCAGGAATCCATAGCACAAAACCCATAATCATAAACCAACACCCTTGAAATACAACAGAAATTGAAAGAATGAGAGCTGCAGGAAAATTGGACGGAAAAGTAGTTGCCGCTAAAGCTGACACAAGAGAAACGAACACTATAAGCTGCAAGAGCCAATGATAATGACCTTCAAGTCCAACATGGTCAGTTGAATGGAAATGGAGAAGGAAAAGTTCTTGACCAAAAACAGAGGTTGCAAGGATTCCACTGACCCCGGAAAGGATATCAGATGAACAGGTTATCTCTGCAGAAAGTGTGAAACCTGCAAATATTGCAAGATGGAGAAACATGGTTGCATGTTCAAAGTTGTCAAGCTTGAAAGCAAAGTGGAGGTACGGGAAGTCCAAAAGTTGCATAAAAATTGCAAAGATGGAGAAAGATAGGATGAAGATAAGCTCCAAACATTTGATACATGAAAAAGGGCCGTAAAATGGGTACCAAAACTTTACAGTAAAGTTAGTAGAGCCTCTCAGGCAGTAGGCTCGGATAGTGTTAACGGAGTGCCATAATCCAAGGAGGATTAAAGCCAAAGCAGGTACAAAGTGCCCTACAAATGTCCCCATGCAAGCTTCTCTTATCTCTCTCCATTGAAATAACCACCAGAAGCCTTAAATACCTGAAGTAGTTGCTAACACATCATAGGAAAAAAATTTTCAAACGGCAGAACAGTATTGCAATCTGTCCAAATTGAGTGCATCTTGCATGTGTTTCCACAAATAAAACTGATAAAAAAGACAAGCATGTAACAGTGGGACATCACGAAAGAAGAAGGGTCCCCCAATAAGAGAAAGAGGAATTTTATAGGGTCACGGAATTTGACGGTGTCACTTGATACTCTAAGAGCATCAAAATAATGAAATTTCAGAAGTGATTCAACATCAGTCATTCAGTTTAATTTTTAACGTCAAAGTCATAATAATCAATGAATAAGAGCTCAATTCTTCTGTTGATTACTATGATTAGGTTTCTGTTGTACCACATAGTCTTTGTGCCATGTGCAAAAGATATGACTCTTCAGGATTCTGAAGGACAGATGATTAACTTATCTGCACATAGTGGAGAGTGACCTGTCTCCAATTTATCAACCATAGCAAGTAAGATGTTCCCACTTAAAGAAATTGACAGTCATATTACAACAATAAAGTTACAGTCATATTACAACAATAAAGTTAGTAAGATTCAAGATATATTACCTTCTACTGTAGTAAGATATGAATGTTTGCATTTGAGTCCAACTCCACTTCAAAAAGTAAAGTTTTTCACAACCAGGAAAAGCAGAATACGAAGCCTGGCAGAATCATAAAAAAGAAATTCATGGAAAGACATTATTGGGACATTTGAAGTTATTTGCGATTCAGGCATTTGGAGACTAGCCTCTTTCAATTTCCCCTCCCTTAACTTTCCTAGAATCATAGTTAGTCACAATGGTATAAATAAAACATTTCATAGAGTTCACCTTTTCTATTGAAATTTCAAATAATATGAAGCCATACCGAGAACAACAGAAGCTATTCCATTTACCTAGATGAATGAAGCCTAAACATCCATAAGCAACTTTGTGATCCAACAAACCAGGGAAGTTTTAAGATGGTCAGGTCCCTCGTATAGAAGGAAGCAATTCTGCAGTTCTATACGTTTCTACTAATGAAAGCATCACTGCAACAGAAACAGAGCCGCAAAAATATTTTCAGTTGCAGGATGAATAAGTTTGATGCGGAAAATGATAGGATAATAGGAAACTATCAAAGCTGAGCATGTTCTGAAGATTTTATATATGAAAAGTTTAGTTCTGGTTCTAAAACTACATCAACCAACAAAGAAACTAGTTTATTATTCAGGGTTTCTGTTTGCAAACTAAAGGGAGAAGTTTTAAACCCTTGTTTTTAGATAAGAAAAAAATGGTAGGATAACCTATTCGTTGAAGAAGCCAGCGAATAGGATATCTAATATTCTAGCATACTTTTAGTACCATTCACCTGAATGACTCTTGTCACCCAAACATATCATGCTGAAGGACCAAACCACACCCCTACTGAGACAAATAACATCATATCTAAGCACAAACAAACAAAGCTGTTACTGCCATCAGATTCCACATTAATGCCCCAATTAGAAACATTCATCATGCAATACTATATAAGCTAACTGAAAGTTAAACTGGGATAGATCCAGCAGGAAGTAAATAAGCAGATGAAATAGCAACATGGTTGCTTTCTTCTCTGACGAATGATTTATACTTGGAAGCATTTCATCAAGATAATTGACAAAACTATAGCTTCATGAAATACTCAAAACATCTAAATCTAAATCATAGTCTAATTGAAAGTACAAAATGGAATATAAGGCTTAAGCATGTCTTTGATGAGAATAAGAGGAAAATGAGGAAATAAAATTTAAAAAAAAAAAGTAGAAGCCGTTTTATTTCTTCCAAGATACACAAAATCATGGGGTTTTGTTTGTTTCCCCTATTAAGTTTCATTACATATATTGCATATCAAATGGTTACTCTGATTAAGCACGCTTCATATATTGATTCCAGCAACTTAGAAATATAAAGTTGTGCAACAGGGGAACTCAGTATATTTACAAATAAGGAAGAAGTTAATTTTAAAAAGTACATATATATATTTGTATTCTCACAGTAAACCGTCTCACTCCAACAGTCAAGTAGTTAATCATAGAGAACCACAATCAGCTTCTCAGTCCACAGTTGCAAATTTATTAGGAAATGCAGGTTTTGAGCTAATCCCCTCAAAACTTCTAACAATTCGAATGTTGTTGTCAAACAAATTGATTATGAATCACTAGTTTTGCGCAAGTCGTCAGCATTTCCCATCGCCTCAATCAAAGAAATGTAAGTGCTATCATCAGGGGCAATGCCTTTACTAACCATTTCTTTGAGGAGCTCTTCAGCATGCTGTCCTTCCTGGTTTTTGCACAAACCCTGTATGAGGGCATTATAAGTAAGAAGTGTGGGATTGAATCCTATGCTCAGCATCTCATCTCTAACTTTAAAGGCATCATTCATATCACCTCTCCTACTATACCCACTAATCAAAGTATTATAACTAATATGATCAGGTTTAATTCCTCTGCTCTTCATCTCTTCAAGAAGCTTGCGAGCTTCTTCAACTTTTCCCTCCCTACAACGGCCTCTCATTAGGGTATTGTATGTCACTTCATCAGGAAAAACTTTCCTTGTATCCATCTCCTTCAACAATGCAAATGCGCGATCTATATTCCCATTAGCACAGTGACCATCAATCAAGGCATTGAACATTATAAGATCTGGAAACACACCTTTGCGGACTATATTTTCAAACAGGTTGTCAGCTTCTCTCATTCTATTCCGTTTATTCAAAACATATATTAGTGATGTGTAAGTTATCCGTGTAGGCTGAATGCCTTTACCTACCATTTCATTGTGAAGGCTAAATGCTTTCTTTGCATTCCCGCATCTGCAATATCCATTAATCAAGATGTTATAGGTTATTGAATCAGGAAATATCCCTTTCTCTCCCATGTTTTTTATCATATCATCAGCTTCATCCATCTTACCTTCCAAAAATAATGCATGAATCAACAAATTATATGTAGACACAGTTGGCAATATACCTCTCTCAACCATCTCATTCCTATAGCCAAAAGCCTTCTCCAAATTCCCTTTATTGCAGTACCCATCTATCAAGGTATTATAAGTCACAGCATTTGGTCGCAAACCAATTTCCTTCATTTTCTCAAGCAGTCCAGATGCCTCCTCAAGTCTTCCTTCTTTACACATCCCACTAATAAGTGAACCATAGGTGTACGAATCAGGTTCAATGCCCTTAGTTTTCATTACATCAAGAATCATTCGAGCACCTTCAACTCTCCCTCTCCAACAATATCCATGAATTATTGTGTTATATGTAACTACATTAGGCTTAACCCCTAAACTCTCCATAAACCCAATAAACTCCTTAGCCTTCTTTAATTTCCCTTCCTTGCACAAAACATTGATCATTATATTAAACGTATAAACAGTTGACTGAATCCTCAACCTAAACATCTCTGCATACAAAACCCAAGCAACATCTGTCCTATTCAACTTCAGAAACAAACTCAACATATCATTACATGTTTCGATCTTAGGAACTGTACCTTTTTTCTTCATCATATCGAAACACATAAATGCATTATCACCTCTCTTCATTTCACAACAAGCCCTTATCAACAAATCAAAAAGAATAGAACTTTTAGTATTTAACTGATCCAGAGCACTTTCCAGCTCATTAAAAACATCCTCAACGGTAGCAATATTACTACTAATGGTTTGTTTCAAAAGTTGCAAGCTAGCTTTTGGGGATGGTGACGGAGAGATTACAGCAATGGCAAGGCATTTGGTTTTGATATCAAGAGAGTTAAATTCAATGTGGGTTGTGAATTGAAGAGCCAAATCAGGTTTTTTTTGGAGGGACAATAAAGTAGCGGAAACAAGGGAGGGTGTTAAGCTTGGAGCAAGGTGTTTGATAAAATGCCAACGAGAAGATTGAATTGACTTGAGCAGTTCTTGGTGGGTAGTTACTGGCGGTGAAGTTGTGGAAAAGTTTGCGTAGATCTTCCGCGTCTGTGGGTGGTCAGTATTCGGGCTTGGAGTTGAAGAGAGAAGTGAATAGCAGTGAAGTTGATATGGGGCGGTGACAAAGGCGGGGTTGAGTTTACTGTGTGCAAGCATTTGAGAATTTAGAACTTTGTAAGGTCCCATATTTAGTGGTAAGGAATTGGATTCCTGTAAATCGATTGCCAAAAGAGAGATACAAGCAGAGAGAGAGAGGGAGAGGGAGAGGGAGAGGGAGAGAAAGAAGACCAGAGGGTTAGGCTATGGCATTGGCGGCTTCAAACGGCAGTCGTACACTAAGCCTGGCAAGTACAGTTTTTTTTTAACTCAAAGTCTCAAACGACAATGAGTAAGGCATGTTAATTTTATTTTTATTTCTCGCATTATTTATTTATTTTTTTTTAGGCAAATAGAGCTTAAAGCATTGCATTGGACTAGGATTGTGTAAAATTTTTTTAAAAAAAATTGAGTTTGATAGAATTAAAGTATTCTTAATATTTTCACAAATTTCTTAGAATTATACATAGAATTTTATGGAATTTGTGAGACTTTTTTTCATAGATTTTAATTGACTGTAATGAAATTAGAATGAATTTTATATATTCAATAAAAATTAATTTCAAACATAATTAAATAAATTAAAAAGTTTTGGGCTCAATTAAAAAACTAAAAAGTAATAAAGGATCAAAAAGTAACTTGTGTCATTTTTTCTGAAATCGTTTTTTTTTTTTTTTTTCTTAGTTAAAACCTTACCATCCACGACGATGAAAGATCTGCAAAAGCCAACAACTGTCACATCAGAAAATAACAGGTATATATATATAGCTCGCGCAAGGAGGCGATGCATATTGAGACAGCCCTGATGCACGGCCTATCGTTTGCAGCTCATGGAGCCAAGCGGTCCGACCACAATAATGATAGATTGTATTCTTCAACTATTTCAGAGCTTTTTCAATTTTTTTATTGGATTAATCATTATCAAATTGAAATCATCCCATAAAACTTACAAAAAATAATTAAATTAATTATGAAGCAACCGCGTTAATATTAATTTTTATCAAAATATCAAATTTTCAGCAAATGAATTAATTCAAAACTAATCTAATAATTAATATATTAATTCACACTTTAAGGAAAGGGATGAAAGTGGTACAAAAATTTTATGGCACCCACTTCTTTTCGCTCCGATTCATTTAAAGAGGATATAAATAGTTATAAATGAGTTTGAAATAGATATGGACAGTTAAATTACTACTGTAACGGATATGAATAGAGAAATTACTATCCATAATAGATACAGGTAGGATATAAATATAAATATTTAGATACCCGCTACTCATCAACTGTTATATTAAACAAGCTTGGTAGTGGGTACCTGTAGGCATTCTATCCATTATTAATAAAAATGTATTTTAAATAAGTTTGAATTCATGTAGTTTAAGATTCGTCAGTACGCTACCACTTTCAAAAGTACTTTAAACGAGAGTTTTACACATATACGAGTGGTAGAACTTAAACAAGTTTGAATACTACACTTAAATGAGTATTTAAATGGATTTAGAATGAATATAAATAGTAAAATTTAAAACGGGTATCTATGCAAGTAGTTTAAATTTTGCGGGAACTCGCTCCACTCTCATCCTTATTAAGGATTCATACTCTGCTAGATTTTAAAAGATTTTTGAAATCTTTGAGTTTGGAGATAATTTAAATTTGCGAATGACTATTTTATTCATACCTAATACTTTAAGATCCAACGAAATCAAAAATTTTATAAAATATTTCTACATCAGTAATTTTTTGAATATCATCGGATTTGTATAAACTTTTAAAAAGTTATAATTGGACTTTATAAGAATACCATCATAATTGACTCTTAAAAAATCATAATTGAATACTATCAAATTTTTATGGATTTTATAAGAATTTGAATTGAATATCATAAGATTTTAATAAACTCTGTAAAAATATAAATTGAATACCATTAAAATTTTATAATATTTTAAAATATAAAAGAGTCTTAACGTATAATACACCACTAATAAATAGAATCGATTCATTCGACTCGTTTATTAACTCAATTGCAGCTCGTAGCCGACCTCACCTCCTCTCTCCTATCTCCAAATCCAAAGCATACAGAGAAAGAGGCAAGAATCCGTTTCGACGAAAGAGCTCGAAAACGATGTCTTACGACGATGTGGAGATAGAGGACATGGAATGGAACGAGGGGCTACAAGCTTACACATACCCGTGCCCTTGCGGCGACTTATTTCAAATCACCAAGGAGGATCTTCGCCTCGGCGAAGAAATCGCCCGCTGCCCTAGTTGCTCCCTGTACATCACCGTCATTTACAACATCGAAGATTTCCTCGACGATGGTAAATCAACAAAGAAGAAGAATATCGAGCCTCGGAAGCAGCAACCAATCGCTGTCGCTTAAAACGGAAGTTCAAGGTTTTCTAAATTATTCGTTGTGTCCTTTTGCGAGTTGATAGGTTAATCGCTAGGATAGTCATATTGTGTTTTAGTCCAATTTTGACCGTGATATTTGTCTGTTCGATTCTCACATAGGATCAAGGGTTGTATGGATATACTTCGAGTAAACAACGATTGGAACAATATTGATTATAGTTTGGTATTGAGATGTTAGTTTCTTTGGTGTTTTATTTTTTATTTTTTATTTTTAGTTTCATTTATGTTCAATATATTTTCTGAAAACTGTAATATTGTCCTTAGATGGATGATTCATCTTTGGTTGCTTTTGTTATGGGTTTCTTTAGTATATGGAGTTGGGTTGTTTTCAGGTTGTTTGAATTGCGAATAGCTCTGGCCTTTAATGGGTTGAAGCTTTCTTAGTATGCTGTTTGTGCTATAATTGGTGAACCAAAAAAAAAACAGAATATGGTGTAGGAAATGTGTTCCATGGATGATTAATCTTTTGGTTGCTTTTTGTTACCCTTTTTTTCATGTGTTAATTTGCTTGATTTCTCGCTACCTCATGCTGCAAATTGGACTAATCCACACGAATTTCATTTCGAATTCATGTGTAAATAAATTTAAGTAGCTGGCTTTGATAGATTTTACTGAGAATATAATCTTAGTGCCTTATACCCTTGTTAAGTTTAGAGTTCATTTGCACATTCTATCAATTTTGATAGAATTTGGTTCAAGCATGCGTAAACCAATTTTGTGGATGTAGATTTCTGAATGAACTTTCATTTATATCAAACATGAAAATGTGAACTTTTCAATGAATTTCATGAAATTTTGTCGAGCTCATTTATATGAAACAAGCTCCTACAGGTTTCTTTAGTATATGGAGTTAGGTTATGTTCAGGTTGTTTGAAAAATAACTCTGGCTTTTTAATGGGTGGAAGCTTTCTTGGTATACTGTTTGAGCTTTATTTGGCAAATCGTGGTGAAGGGGATGTGTTTCGTTGAGCTGGGTCTTAGAAATTGTGAGGATGAAGAAATGGGCACTATTTAAAAATCTGAGGAAACATTTATTCTATCATCCATAGAGTTGAAAACATTTTAGTGTAGAAAAGCAATATTCATCTTATGTTCCAATTGGTGGTTGGCCAAGTTGCTTGTTTTTAGCATTTCTCCTTCTGAAGCTCTTGAACAACTTCTGTGCCCATACTTGTCAAATTCAGTAGAATCTAGTTCTTGCATTTGAAATTTGTTATCATATTAAATGTTTTAGACTAATTGATAGTTTTATCATCTGTCAGCTTGTTTTCCTCTTGCTCTTCTCCGATTTTGTATTGGATGTCATATGTGCACCATCTGCATTTTGTATCATTGTCTTTATGGTTTAATTACTCTCTGCTAATTTTCTGAAAATGAAGATGTGTTTTTCTTGTCGGGGTATGATTTTGATTTATTGTCTTGGTTAGCTTCTTAGTTTAGAATAACTCCTAACTTATTATCCTAAAGCTTCATGCTAGTGACCTTGATGAGAGTAAATGGAGCTTTCCTGGAGAAAGTTTGGTGCCATGGACTGATGACAGAATGTGCAGATAGGCAGAGAGAATTTGTTATCTTGGTGTTCTCACATGGGATCGTATTAATGATAAAATGTTTGGATTGATAGAAAGTGAAGAAACAGAGTGAAACAGATTGATGCTTTTTATTTTTGGACAAGTAACAATAATTGAGAGGAGTGGATTTGATTTCTGGTTTCCTTCTTGATTGACTTTTATTTTGTACAGAGAAATGAGGTTTCACAATGCTGGTTCTATTTCTGGGTTAAAATAAGAACTTGAATTTTATATTATTACACAATCAATCTGCATTTTCTTTTAACATTTCTCATTCCCCATTTTCGCAAAACTAGTCTATTAGTCTAAGAGATTGAAGAGTAATATCCAACCAAACGCAGAGTGAAATCTAATTTCTCCGATGGTTTGTGTTCTTGATTGTTTTTTCCATTGTCGTTCAACAAGAAGTCAACATTTGGTGTCTTGTTGAGAAATAAATAGCTGAATAATATAAATCCCTTGTTTTTAGTTCCTTTCTGATAAAATTAATAACAATGTAAAGTAAAATATAAGCAGGAAAAATTTTTGAAATGCTTTATGTGGGAAAAAAAAAATTGAAGGAAATTTTTAAAATCATTTGTTATATTAATGAATATATAATAACCAACTAGAGTTTACATATATAGCTATAACAATATACATTTTTCTCTCCATTTTATCCTGTTCATATTTATATAATACACGTCATCAAAATAACTTATTCGACTGAATGAAATTAGTTTGTTTTACTTCCAAAAAAAAAAATATACTAAATTAAAATTATTGACATCTCTTATTGGAGTGGAAAATTCGATCCTATCATAATTGATAAAATAATGTTATATGACATAATGATTATATTTTAATTCTAAGTATTTAATTCTTGAACATTAAATATAACTAAATCAATATAAAAAATTAGATTTACATAGATGATAGTTAAAAAAAAAAATTAAGTTGAATAAATGTTATTCAAGGAAAATTCACTTTAATGCAATTATTCCCTAGACCGTTGAAGTGGATTTTAAAATTTATTAACATTCTTAAAAAAGATACCATTAATAATCTTTTTGATATCCTCCCAATGAATAATCCATTTATACGAATATTTTTTAAAATTATTAGTATATATTTATTTTAGACATAAAGTTTAGATTTAATTTGACATACAAAATATGAAAATTTATTGATAAATGAATTATATTTTTATAATTCATCTCAAATTAATAATTTGTTAATTTATATTAAATTGCAATATTTATTGCTAATCACAATTTATGATTTACAAGAAAGTTTTATATATAATGAATTTTAAGTTGGAGACATATTCATTATTGGAATTTAAAAGTATTTTGTCTTTAAGATTCTGAATTTAAAAAATAAAAGAGAAAAACATATAAAACCAAGTTTCTTCAAAACTTTGTTTTCCGGCAATACGCTTGACAAGAACACAAGAAAGCAGGCGAAGCAGCAAACAGAATGGAAGCAAAGCTCTGATGCAATACAGAGAGGAATTAAACAGAGTAGAAGGAGATGCAAATCCATAGCAATGATGCAAGGACTCCACCATCAACAACACCAACTCGCTGCACTTCTTTCTGTTGCTCTCCCCACTGACGACTCCGCTTCCGCCTCTTCTTCAGCAACTGCCTCTGCCACCGCCGCCGCCTCAACAACTGCGCCCGCAACCACAAAAACAACTAACTCAGACGATGACGACTCGTCTCGACTTGCTGCCATTAACTCGCTCCACCGTGCGATTCTCTTCCCTCCTAATTCTCTCCTTGTGGCTCACTCTGCTTCTTTCCTTTCCCAGGGATTCTCTCAGCTCCTCTCCGATAAGTATGCCTTTCTTTTCCGCTGTAGCAATATGTATTTATTATGAATTACGGCTAATTTTACTGTTATTATAATTATTTTCCAATTAATTCTCTCTTAATTCAAAGATAAAAGTTATTAATCGCTCCATTATTGTTGTTCACTTGAATTGTCTTGAGAAGTACACGTATAAGTTAGTTATTATCTTTTCTTAATTTTTTTAAGGCAGCATTGATAATGCTAAATTTGGTTAAATTTTGCAAGTGATACTCTGTTTGTTGAACTGGAGAGCTAGATTTTATCTGATAAGTTTACATGCTTTCTCACATTCTCAATTGACCACTTGGAGTGTTTCGTATACGAAGAGGATTATTAGTTCTAATTCATCCAATTGGAATAGAAAGCTCAATATAATTTGTAATGAAACTCTGATTCAGGTCATATGCAGTAAGGCAGGCTGCAGCTACTACATATGGAGCTCTCTGTGCTGTGCTTTGCTCAATCCTTATTGGATCAAAAGGAAGGCAGAACCATGTTATGCTTGGAAGTCTGGTTGATCGGTTTATTGGCTGGGCTTTGCCGTTGCTTAGCAATGTTAGTGCTGGTGATGGAACCACAGAACTTGCAGTGGAAGCGCTACGGGAGTTTATTGGTGTTGGAGAGGTTGTGGCTATTGAGAGATATGTCTTGCCTATCCTCAAGGCATGCCAAGAACTTCTGGAGGATGAGAGAACCTCCTTGAATTTATTACACCGGCTTCTGGGTGTTTTATCTTTAATTTCTTTGAAGTTTTCTCGAATTTTCCAACCTCATTTTCTTGACATTGTTGATGTGCTCCTTGGTTGGGTGTTGGTACCAGATCTTGCAGAATCTGATAGAAGAATTATTTTGGATAGTTTTTTGCAATTTCAGAAACATTGGGTGGGAAATCTGCAATTTTCTCTGGGATTGTTATCGAAGTTCTTGGGTGACATGGATGTGTTGCTGCAGGATGGCAGTCATGGAACACCATCACAATTTCGAAGATTGCTCGCATTGCTTTCTTGTTTTTCAACTGTATTGCAGTCTACTGCTTCTGGGTTGCTGGAAATGAATCTACTTGTACAAATTAGTGAATCTCTTAGCAAAATGCTTCCTCGACTGTTGGATTGCTTATCTCTGGTTGGAAGGAAGTTTGGGTGGTCAAAATGGATTGGGGATTCATGGAGATGCTTGACTCTATTGGCAGAAATATTATGTGAAAGGTTTTCTACTTTCTATCCACTTGCAGTTGACATCTTATTTCAAAGCCTGGAAATGAATAGCAGCGTCCAAACTGGAGTTGATAAAATCACCTCCTTTCAAGTTCATGGGGTTTTAAAAACCAATCTTCAGTTATTATCTCTTCAAAAACTTGGCCTCCTTTCATCATCGGTACAGAAAATAATACAATTTGATGCTCCAATCTCTCAGCTGCGTTTGCATCCAAATCATTTGGTAGCTGGAAGCTCTGCTGCCACTTATGTTTTCTTGCTCCAACATGGAAATGATGAAGTTGTTCAACAGGCAATGACAATGTTGATCGAAGAGCTGGAGGTGTTAAGAGACATACTAAAAAGAACTCTGAATCTTGGAGATGAGGTTAAAAGTGTTACAGGTTCTAAACCCTATTCAAAAGTTGAGCTGTTTGCATTGATGAAATTTGATTTGAAAGTTCTGTTAACTTGTGTTTCCACGGACGGGATAAACAATTTGATTAGCCAACCAGATATAGCTGCAATTTACCTTAATAGGTCAGAAAAGTTGGCATCCTTTCTTGCTGAGAAATTGGATCCTTTTGATCTACCTTTTCAGGCCAATGTGGAGTTGCAAGTGAATGTTATCAAGACGATGGACAGGGTAAGTGCAATTGAGTTCTTGACCATGTGCTGCATGAGAAATCAGACTAGCAATAAAGCTTCTGCAGATGTTGCTGATGAAAAAATTGGTAATGACAGCTTCACGGATGTGTATGATACTGTTATTGTTGAGCATCTGAGAAAATATGCTGTGATTCTTGTTAAATCTCTACATGTTCTTTCTCCTCTTGCAGTTAAGGTAGTAGCCCTGGAATGGATCCAAAGATTCTCTGAGAATCTTATTCCTATTTATGAGAATTCAAATGTGAAAACTTTTTTTTATGAAGCATTTGGATATATTGGTAGTGTTGGAAATATTATTTTCTCGGTACTTGATGCTGCATTTGATAGGGAACCAAAAGTAAGGTCGCATGTGGCTTTAGTTTTGGAGCTGCTTTTTCAAGCAAGGCTCATAGATCCCGTGTTTTTCTATCCCGTAGCTGAAGTGGTCACAGAAAAACTTGGTGATCCAGACATTGAAATAAAAAATGCATTTGTTAGACTTCTTTCCCATGTCATACCTACAGCAATGCATGTGTGTGGTTTACATGCTCGAGGAACATTCACCAAATCTAGGTCAACTGCTCTTATAATAGGTAACAGTTCTAATTTGCACTGGAAGCAAGCATTTGCCCTGAAGCAGCTTCGACAACTTCATTCTCAGCAACTTGTTTCCATTTTGAGTTACATATCCCAAAGATGGAAGGTGCCACTTTCTTCTTGGATCCAACGGCTCATCCACAGCCGTCAGAGTCCAAAGGACCTTCTCCTATGTCAACTTGAGGAAACACGAAAATTTGGTGCCAATGCCCTATGGATGGACATAAAAGTGGATGAAGATATTCTGGAAAGAATTTGCTCTGTTAATAATTTGGCTGGTGCTTGGTGGGCTATACATGAAGCAGCTAGATATTGTATTTCAACACGCCTTCGAACTAATCTTGGTGGGCCTACTCAAACATTTGCAGCATTGGAAAGAATGCTTTTGGACATTGCACATGTGCTACAGCTTGACATTGAGCAGAATGATGGAAACCTGAGTATAATCGGCTCTTCTGGTGCTCATTTGTTGCCAATGAGGTTGTTATTGGAATTTGTTGAAGCCCTAAAAAAGAATGTATACAATGCATATGAAGGATCAGCTATTTTACCCTCTGCCACACGCCAGAGTTCCTTGTTCTTTCGAGCAAACAAGAAGGTTTGCGAGGAGTGGTTTTCTCGCATACGTGAACCAATGATGAATGCTGGTTTAGCATTGCAATGTCATGATGCTACAATTCAATATTGTAGTATGCGTTTGCAGGAGCTAAAGAATCTTTTAGCTTCGTCTTTCAAGGACAAGTCCAGGCCACAGGTGTCTGAGAATCTTCATAATATCAGGGAGAGATTTTCTGGAGACATTTTGAGGGTTTTACGGCACATGGCATTAGCTCTTTGTAAAAGTCATGAACCAGAGGCTTTGGTTGGTTTACAACAATGGGCTTTAATGACATTTTCTTCCTTGCTTGTGGATGAGAACCAGTCTCCGACTCAAAGTGGAGTATCTGACCCTTTTTCATGGATCACTGGTCTGGTATATCAGGCTGAAGGCGAGTATGAAAGAGCCGCTGCTCACTTCACTCACTTGTTACAAAATGAGGAGTCACTCAGCTCTATGGGTTCTGATGGTGTACAATTTGCTATTGCACGTATTATTGAGAGTTATACTGCTGTATCTGATTGGAGGTCACTAGAGTCTTGGTTACAAGAGTTACAGACACTCCGTTCTAAACATGCCGGAAGGAGTTATTCTGGGGCTTTGACAACAGCGGGCAATGAAATCAACTCAATTCATGCCTTGGCACGCTTTGATGAAGGTGATTTTCAGGCAGCTTGGGCATGCCTGGATTTGACCCCTAAAAGTAGCTCTGAACTCACACTTGATCCTAGACTGGCCTTGCAGAGAAGTGAGCAAATGCTTTTACAGGCAATGCTGTGCCTTCTTGAAGGGAAAGTAGACAAGGTGCCACATGAAATCCACAAGGCCAAGTCGATGTTAGAGGAAATATTGTCAGTTTTACCACTTGATTCATTAACAGAAGCACCGCCACTTGCTAGTCAGTTGCATTGCATCTTTGTGTTTGAAGAATGTCACAATCTTATGGGTCATGCGGTGAAATCCAAGCAGCATCAATCAATATTAAGTTCTTACATCAAGTCAGTGCAGTCTGTTATGAACAGAGTTCATCAAGATTGTAATCCATGGTTAAAAATTCTTCGGGTTTATCGAACCAATTTTCCCACTTCTGCAGTCACTCTAAGGCTCTGCATGAGTTTATCCAGTTTAGCCCGTAAACAGGGAAACCTAATGTTGGCAAATCGTCTGAACAACTATCTCAGTAGCCATGTGTTAAGTTGTTCTGAGCAGAGAAATTGTGATTTCTTATTGTCAAATTTGCAATATGAGAACTGCTTGCTCTTGTATGCTGAGAACAAGTTTGAAGATGCTTTTGCAAATCTTTGGTCATTTATTCATCCTTGCATGATTTCTTCTTCATCTGCAATATCTGATTCAGATGACAATATTTTGAAGGCCAAGGCATGCTTGAAACTTTCAGGTTGGTTGAGAAGGGATTATCCAGATCTGAATTTGGAAAATGTTGTCCACAAAATGCAAGTGGATTTTATTGGTGATGATATTTCTTTGCTTAGTGGAGATGGATCATCGGTCAATGTTGGGAACTTAAGCAGTAAATCAAGTCTAGGCGTTGTTATTGAGGAAATTGTGGGTACAGCTACAAAATTATCTGCACAGCTTTGCTCCACAATGGGCAAATCATGGATTTCTTATGCATCTTGGTGCTTCAGTCAGGCTAGAGACTCTTTATTTGGCCCACGTGAAACTGTCCTCCACTCATGTTCTTTCTCTTCTCTACTTCTTCCGGAAATTATGCCTGAAAGATTCAGGTTGACTGAAGATGAGATGAAGAGAGTGCAGCATGTGATTTTGCAACTTTTTCAGAATGAATGCGATGCTTTAAATATAGAGGGGGAAGAGTCGAAACTTTGGCCTAATGCTGTGCAACATTCCAGAAGTAAGAACCCTGTAGAGGCTTTGGTGCAGCAAGCAGTGGATATAATTGAAGCTGCTGCTGGGGCACCTGGTGCAGATGGTAAGCCCCTTTCTGTTACTGTAGCATCACAGTTGCAAGTCTTACTATGTGCTAAAGCTGGCCTAGAAGAAAAAGATCTTTTATCTCCACTTGATGATTTAGTTAATGTTTGGTGGTCTTTGAGGAGGAGAAGAGTGTCTCTCTTTGGATATGCAGCTCATGGTTTCATGAAGTACCTTACATATTCATCTGCAAAACTTTCTGATTGTCAGTTGGCTGGCTCTGGGTGTGAGTCACTGAAACAAAAAACTGGCAGCTATATTTTGAGGGCTACCTTATATGTACTACACATTTTCCTTAATTATGGAGTTGAACTGAAAGATACAATTGAACCTGCTCTTTCAACAATTCCTCTTTTTCCATGGCAGGTGAGAAGTTCTCTCCTTCTCTTATTCTTTCAAACACACACACCACACAGACACAAAAAAAAAGATATTCCATATTTTTAACAAAGAAAGATATGTCATATTTTCAACTTTTCTTTATCCCTTATTTTTGGGTTGACGCAATAACTTATATATTCTTCCTCTGCTTTTGGTAGGAAGTCACTCCCCAGTTGTTTGCACGCTTAAGTTCTCATCCCGAGCAACTCGTTCGAAAGCAATTGGAAGGCTTACTAATGATGCTGGCTAAACAATCTCCTTGGTCCATCGTGTACCCAACACTAGTTGATGTAAAAGCTAATGAGGAGCAACCTTCAGAGGAGCTTCAACACATTTTGAGTTGTTTGGTAATGGAAATTTTGTTTGTCAAATAGCTATTTACTGCAGTGCGTTTAGGTGCATCTAAAATTTTTATTAATATCGATTTGATGATTTAAAATAAATTGGTTTTCTTCGCTTAACTTTTCCTTTGACTCTAGTGAAATCCTATTTGGAGACACCTATACTTATTCCATATAACATCTTAATTGCTTGATGCTATGCCTTTTGGTTGTCACCTGGAAAATCTGAAGCAAGTTACCATGTATGTTTCAGGGTGCTTTCACCATTGTACTCAATGCATGCTTCCGGGATCCAATTTGACTGCATAATAAGTTTACTTGTATGAGAATATAATTTTATCCTTTATTCACAGCCTTTAAGGTTTGGAAGCCAAGTGAATCCAATGTTAGAGTGGGGAGTATTTTACATTTGGCTGATAAGGGTCTTGAGAAATTATCAGTTCAAGAACAAACTTCTGTGAAATAAACAGTCTGCTGATAATTATTATTGCTGCTGTATGTGCCGAATGTTTTTATGATAATTTTTGAAGCATCTTTCCTTAATTGTTATTTTACTTTGGTTTTTTTACTTAGACTGCTAAACTACATTCTTGGTCATCCCGATTTTGCTGCATATAAACCATTATTTGCCAAGGGTTGATTTAATAGAATTTGATAAAATTAAATCACAATCCTGTAATATGCAGTGGGAGCTATATCCAAGATTAGTTCAAGATGTTCAACTCATGATAAATGAACTTGAAAATGTTACTGTTCTTTGGGAGGAACTCTGGCTCAGCACACTTCAAGATCTTCATGCAGGTAAGTGGAGATCATAATATTGAGATTTCTGTTATTCATGTTGCCAACTTTTAAACTATACTTTTTGTGATTCACGTTTGGGATATGCAAAATCTGTGTTTTATCATTTACTTAGTGCCCATTTGGAATTCCTATTGCAAGTACCAGATTTTGGGCCAAAATTAGGAATATATTTATTGACCTAATGGATATAGCTACTCGGCATATAGTTTTCTATGAGCCTGAAACTGATTTTGCAAAAAGCTTGAAATTTGAGTATTCCCCAAAATCAATTTTGGACCCAAAGAAAACTCTATTAACGAGTAGCTACATACATGGGCCACATATGACTCCTAATCTTGGTCCAACATCTGCTACTTGCAATAGCAATAAAATGGGGCCCCTAACATAGTTCCTAATATGGTCCATGAATAATAGCGTACAACTTCCAAACCTCAATTTAGAATGAACCATTATGTGGCAGTTGGACCCTGAAGGTTTACACAAGAAATAACCATTCAATCAGCATTATGCATATAGACTAGCATTGTTCTTATATAGCATATTTTTCTGTTGGAACAGATTAGGCATACTCTCCAAATACTTTACCTTTTAGGAGCACAATGATTTTGAGTTTCTGCTACTTGCTGATTATTGTTCTATGCACTAAGATCTATCTGAATTAATTTTTCTTCCAGATGTAGTAAGACGCATAAATGTGCTGAAAGAGGAAGCTGCACGAATTGCAGAGAATGCCACTTTAAATCAGACTGAGAAGAATAGGATAAATGCTGCTAAGTACTCAGCCATGATGGCTCCGATTGTAGTGGCCTTGGAACGCCGCCTGGCTTCAACTTCTCGTAAACCTCAAACTCCTCATGAACTATGGTTTTATGAGGAATACAAAGAACAACTGAAGTCGGCCATTTTGACATTTAAGACTCCTCCATCTTCTGCTGCTGCACTTGGAGATGTGTGGCGGCCATTTGATGATATTGCTGCATCATTAGCATCCTATCAGAGGAAGTCATCAATATTGTTAGGGGAAGTTGCACCCCAACTGGCTTTGTTGTCATCTTCTGATGTTCCAATGCCTGGCCTTGAGAAGCAACTCACATTATCTGAATCTGATGGAGGTCTGAACACTACTCTTCAGGGAATTGTTACAATAGCTTCTTTTTCTGAACAAGTGACTATCTTATCAACCAAAACAAAACCAAAGAAACTTGTTATACATGGTTCAGATGGTGAGAAGTACACTTATCTTTTGAAAGGACGAGAAGATCTGCGCCTTGATGCTAGAATCATGCAGCTTCTTCAAGCTATAAATGGTTTAATGCATTCATCTTTTGCAACTCGTAAGCATTTGCTTGCTATACGCTACTATTCTGTGACTCCAATCAGTGGTCAGGCTGGTCTGATCCAGTGGGTGGACAATGTGATAAGTATATACAGTGTCTTTAAGTCTTGGCAAAACCGTGTGCAACTGGCCCAGCTCTCAGCAATGGGTCAAAACAATTCAAAAAATTCCATTCCACCACCTGTTCCTCGACCAAGTGATATGTTTTACGGTAAAATCATACCAGCACTTAAAGAGAAAGGCATAAGGAGAGTAATTTCACGTAGAGACTGGCCTCATGAAGTCAAGCGTAAAGTTCTTCTGGATTTGATGAAGGAGGTTCCCAGACAGCTGCTCCATCAAGAACTTTGGTGTGCTAGTGAAGGGTTCAAAGCATTCAGCTCAAAACTGAAAAGGTATTTTCTAAGGAACTGGAACTGATCTCACAGGTCTCTTGTTTGTGCTTCGCACTTGAGCTTTCTAGGCAGAGAGGCCTGTGCAATACACCAGTTAGCTTGCATGAATGCAATCATTGCTTACCTTAGTCTCAGTTCATCTCTTATTATCTTTCCTTTAGCTCCTCTTTTATATGTCACTATTACTCATACAATCTTTTAGCTATATTTGTTTCTTATGTTGTTGCTTGACAGTTATGTTTAACATATATAAATTGCAAAATTTGGCGAACAAAATGATAATGCTAGTTATTCATAAAGATCTGCTGTTGCTTCATGGAATGAATAAATGAAAGAAGGAAACCTGAAAAGTACACTCGACCAAATTTTGGTTGCATGGTTGTACTGAATTTGATAGCCTATCAAGTCTTTCTTTCACTAGGTATCTGGCTTTAGCAGATCAATTGTTGGAAGGTGGTTATTATAGCAAAATTGGCAGATGGAGAAAAAAGGATTTAAAGGAGTTGAATTTAAACTTTGATCATAAATTATGTCTATTGCAGTGATACTCTTTCCCCTTCTGTGTTTGTAATGCATTGCATGTATCCCTATCCCATTCAGGATTAAACATTCATTCTTCACTTGTAGGTATTCTGGAAGTGTTGCAGCCATGAGTATGGTGGGCCACATTCTTGGTCTGGGGGATAGACATTTGGATAACATTCTGGTGGATGTCTGCAGTGGGGATATTGTACATATTGATTACAACATTTGCTTTGATAAAGGTCAAAGACTAAAGATTCCCGAAATTGTTCCATTCCGCCTTACTCAGATGATTGAAGCTGCTTTGGGATTGACTGGAGTCGAAGGTACCTTCAGAGCAAACTGCGAAGCAGTTGTTGGCATTTTGAGGAAAAACAAGGACATACTCTTGATGTTACTAGAGGTGTTTGTTTGGGATCCACTTGTAGAATGGACACGAGGGGATTTTCATGATGATGCAGCAATTGGTGGTGAAGAAAGGAAAGGCATGGAATTGGCTGTTAGTTTGAGTTTATTTTCATCTCGGGTGCAAGAAATTCGTGTCCCTTTACAGGTATTTAATCACCGTAGACTCTTGTATAGCTGTATAGGCGTTCTGTTCAAAGGACAATATCTATAATTTTTTGAGATTAGTGTATTTGAAGTGCAAATTATCTGTTGGTTTCTTACTGTCCTTTAGTTTTCTTGATACAGGTACTCATGTCTAATTTACATAAATTTACTTAATTTTACATGATGTTTTCGTAAAAATATTGGTTTATTTGTAATTTATGTTCTGTCTGGATGTTTCAGAGTCTATCACGTTAATTTGCATTTTGTCCTGCATGCTATCTTAGACTTTTCATGCACTGATTTTGTTAGATACTATTAAATCGTGTCAATCTGAAAATTATGTAAATGCATGAATAATTCCTGATGTCTTCTATCTTAGACTTTTCGTAAAAATATTGGTTTATTTGTAATTCATGTTCAGTCTGGATGTTTCAGAGTCTATCACGTTAATTGGCATTTTGTCCTGCGTGCTATCTTAGACTTTTCATGCACTGATTTTGTTAGTTACTATTAAATCGTGTTAATCTGAAAATTATGTAAATGCATGAATAATTCCTGATGTCTTCTAATTTTGCTCAGGAACATCATGATCTCTTGTTATCCACCTTACCTGCCGTTGAATCGGCTCTTGAGGTATGAAAGGTTACTGCCTATAATGTTTTTGTGAAAGATCTTAGCTTGTCCTTAATTATAAGTTTCTTCTAACTGAGAATGCATATTCCAGAGGTTTGCCGATGTTTTAAATCAATATGAACTTGCCTCTGCTCTTTTTTATCGAGCTGACCAAGAGCGATCCAGCCTTCTTCTGCATGAAACATCTGCCAAGTCAGTTGTTGCTGAAGCGACTTGTAATTCAGAGAAAATTCGTGCATCATTTGAAATTCAGGCTCGAGAATTTACTCAAGCAAAGGCTAGGGTAGTTGAGATGGCTCAAGAAGCTGCAACGTGGATGGAACAACATGGAAGGATCCTTGATGCTCTGCGAAGAAACCTACTTCCAGAAATAAATACCTGCATAAAGCTGAGCAATATAGCTGATGCCTTGTCTCTTACGTCGGCTGTTCAGGTGGCAGGAGTTCCATTGACCATAGTTCCTGAGCCCACACAAGCACAATGCCAGGAAATAGATAGGGAGGTTTCTCAGCTCATTGCTGAGCTAGATCAGGGACTTTCATCTGCGGTAACTGGGATCCAAGTATATTCTTTGGCTTTACAGAGAATTTTACCTTTAAACTACCTTACAACTAGTGCATTACATGGCTGGGCACAAGTGTTCCAACTCTCTGCAAATGCTGTGTCCTCTGATATTCTCTCTGTTGCCAGAAGACAAGCTGCTGAACTTACTGCAAAAGTACAAGGAGATAATCTTGATTCTGTCAAACATAGTCATGATGATCTTTGTCTTAGACTGGAGAAATATGCAATAGAGATACAGAAAATTGAAGCAGAGAGTGTAGAGCTAGAGAGCTCTATCGGCTTGGAGACTGAATCAAAAGCTAAGGATCGTCTTCTTTCTGCTTTTGTTAAGTACATGCAGTCTGCTGGTCTTGCAAGGAAAGAAGATTCTAGTTCTTTTAACCAATTGGGGCCTTCAAAGTTCGATATGACAAGGGAGGCTGGGTTGCCAGGGGAGCATGAAGACAAGAAGGAGAAGGTGCTATTTGTTTTAAATGTAGCAGTAAACTCATTGTACAATGAGGTTAAGCACAGGGTTCTTGACATATTCAATAATTCTGCTGGAGGAAGAAATGAAAACAATAGATTTGGAACTATTTTCTCTGAGTTTGAAGAGCAAGTAGAGAAATGCATACTCGTAGCTGGGTTTGTTAGTGAATTGCAGCAATTTTTTGGTTGGGACATGGCTAGTGTGGATACAGATGCAAGCCACCCACAAACTTATCCTGAAAAGAACTGGGCTTTCATATTTAAAACCTCTTTGCTTTCCTGTAAGAGTTTGATTGAGCAAATGACTGAAGTTGCTTTGCTGGAAGTGATGAGGTCTGCTGTTTCATTGAATTCAGAAGTTATGGATGCATTTGGATTCATCTCACAAATCCGGGGGTCCATTGATACAGCGTTAGAGCAGCTATTGGAGGTTGAATTGGAGAGGGCGTCCTTGGTTGAACTTGAAAAGAACTACTTTGTTAAGGTTGGCCTCATTACTGAGCAACAATTGGCTCTCGAGGAAGCTACTGTAAAGGGTAGGGATCATCTGTCCTGGGAAGAGGCAGAGGAGCTTGCTTCCCAAGAAGAAGCTTGCAGGGCACAGTTGGACCAACTACATCAAACATGGAATGAAAGGGAGATGCGGACAACTTCTCTCATAAAGAGAGAAGCTGACATTAAACATGTCTTGATTTCTTCTGAATGCCATTTTGAATCTCTGATTAGTACTAAAGAGGTAGGAGAGCCAAATATTTTAGGAAGTAAAGCACTGTTGTCCTTACTTGTTAAACCCTTCTCTGAATTGGCTTCTGTGGATAAAGTATTATCAACTTTTGGTGGTTGTGTTATTTCTCATTCTGAAGAGATTTCTAATTTAGCAGATCTTATGAGTTCAGGGTACTCTGTATCTGATTCTATCTGGAAGTTTGGTGGCTTATTGGACAACCAGTCTTATTTTATTTGGAAAGTATGCGTCATGGATTCTTTTCTTGATTCATGCATACATGATGTTGCTTCATCTGTGGATCAAAATTTAGGATTTGACCAGCTCTTCAATGTTGTGAAGAAAAAACTTGAAGCTCAACTTCAAGAATACATGGGACGGTACCTGAAGGAACGAGTTGCTTCCACCTTTTTAGCTTGGTTAGACAAAGAAACTGAGAATTTTAAACAATTGACAGAGGCGGCAAAGGAACTTTCTGTTGACCAACTGAGAAAGGATGTTGGTGCTGTCAGGAAGGTTCAGCTTATGCTCGAAGAGTACTGCAATGCGCATGAAACTGCAAGAGCAGTGAGATCAGCAGCTTCTATCATGAAAAGACAGGTAAATGAACTCAAAGAGGCTCTTCACAAGACTGGCCTAGAGATTGTGCAATTAGAGTGGATGCATGATGCATTGAGCCCTTCAAACAAGAGCAGAGCTATATTTCAGAACTTTCTTGCTCATGATGATAACTTGCATTCCATTATCTTAAACCTCAGCAGACCTAAACTGCTCGAAGGTATACAATCTTCCATAACACAAATGGCTAGGTCAATGGACTGCCTGCAAGCGTGTGAACGAAATTCTGTTGTGGCTGAAGGGCAGCTTGAGAGAGCAATGGGATGGGCTTGTGGAGGTCCAACTTCCAGCATGACTGGAAACATGTCGAATAAAACTTCAGGAATTCCTCCCGAGTTTCATGACCATCTGATTAGGAGACGGAAATTGCTATGGGAAGCTAGAGAAACTGCTTCAAACATTGTCAAAGTTTGCATGTCAATACTAGAGTTTGAAGCATCAAGAGATGGGATTTTTCGGATCCCAGGAGAGACTTATCCTCTAAGGACCAGTGGCGATGGCAGGACATGGCAGCAAGCATACTTGAATGCATTAACAAAATTGGAGGTTACCTACCACTCTTTTACACGTGAGTTTCCCATGTGACCCAATTGTATGAACTCCTTTATGCTAGTGGAACTTTCTTATGACTGGTGAATATATATATATATATATATATATATTTTTGGACCTTGTCATAGGCACTGAGCAAGAATGGAAGATTGCACAAAGCAGTATGGAAGCTGCGTCAAATGGCTTGTATTCTGCAACTAATGAACTATGCA
Source organism: Jatropha curcas (assembly GCF_041381405.1). Classification (NCBI taxonomy): domain Eukaryota; kingdom Viridiplantae; phylum Streptophyta; class Magnoliopsida; order Malpighiales; family Euphorbiaceae; genus Jatropha; species Jatropha curcas. The sequence goes on from NC_143161.1 coordinate 5,445,167, forward strand.
TTGCATCTCTTAAAGCCAAGTCAGCTTCAGGTTATAATGTCCTTTTGTTTATTATAATAATCATCCATGTTAATATGTGCATATGCATATAATTTATGGGTAAGATACTAGGGGTGGAAGCACTGGTATGGCAACAGTATGTGAGAACACCTAAGACAAATTATGCAGAAAAAGAAAGAACAAAAGAGGTTAAGGACCAACAACCTAAAGGCTCAAGCTTATAGGTCAAGGCCTAAGCATAGGTTTTTATATAACCAGAAAACCCCTTTGTGATGTCATTATTGAAGCATTAGCATAGCTCACAGTTATACTTACAGAGATTTAATTAACAATGTATGGGCATGCAGGATTTTGGACCTTTTAGTCAAGTAGCCTATGATACCACACCAAAGAACTACTCAACTTAAAACTTCAAGCTAGTATGTAAGGCTTAAAGAATAGGTTTTTGTATCTCTATCAAAAAGAAGTGAGTAATTGAACAATAAGAGCTTAAGGACAAAACGGTTGATTGAGAACCATTTGACACCAGAAACTATGGACCAATCCATTCCATCTCATTTTTTTCACTTACTAAATCTCCTTTGCTCTCCAAAATATGCAAAATTATTTCTGGATAATATCAGTTGGATGTGCTGGTCTTTGTCTTTTGCAGGTGAGCTACAAAGCACTGTTCTTGCAATGAGAGACTGTGCATATGAAGCTAGTGTTGCTCTATCTGCCTTTGGCCGTGTTTCAAGGGGCCAAACTGCTTTGACTTCTGAATCTGGTACCATGCTTGATGAGGTATTAAACCTTAAATATTTGTCATCAATCTTCTTTTTTCTTCTTTTTGTCTTCTTTTTTTGTTCGCAGTCCAAAAAACACTGAGGCATCATCCTCAGGGAATTCACTACATTTTCTGGTCTTCTTTTATATGAAGAGGTGACCTCAAGTGACCTAGGCCCTCTTTTTGCCATCGTTAGATATGCTTTGTTCCATGGAGCAAATCAGATTTAGCACCTGAAGTCATCTTCTGGTAAAATCATGCAAAATTAACGTTGCTTAAAATGGAACAAGTACTAAAGGAGAAATTGGAATGAAAAGACAACCTAAGTTGGAACACTGCCAAAGCATCACCACAGCTCAATTTTGCCTTGCCTTGCTTGCTTGGGCTAATTAGATATCCAAAGCCTTCCTAAAAGCAATAGCATGTCCCTGAAGTTTTGCTATTAAAGAAAGCATGTATGCTTTGTTTTTAGATATAGACAATGAAGTGAGAATAATGGAATGCATGAGTAGCAGTATAGGAGTCAAGTATCTGTTGGTAAGCTTGTGACCTGAATTTAACTCGCTCAATTAAAACTTTGATCCTCTTTCTCTGCTCTCCTTTTGTTAGACATCATGATACAGATGCTTATCAACATTGTTACCGTTACATCTTGAACAACTGTAACAAGAGAATTAATGTCTACACAACATGGCCTTATTTTCTTCTATTGCTCTGTCTAATTTATAGGAGGTGATCTTACATTAATTTCCTTATACAAACACCAATATTCATTTTCTATATGTGCCACTTTCTTAACTGACAGTCTTTTTGTCTTTCCCTTTCTGCACTCTTTCTCAAATTCTCATGGTCTCTTCTGTTTTATATTTGTTGCTCATTATGTAGGTTCTTGCAATAACTGAAGATCTGCATGATGTTCATACCCTGGGAAAGGAAGCTGCTGCTGTACATCATTCTCTTATGGGGGATCTTTCGAAGGTTTTTTATGCCTATCTGCTTGATTTTTAGTTTCTAGATTGCATTCTTCTGTATTAAAGTCGATCTTTCTGCATATGTAGTGTTTCAATTTATTTCATAAGATCAGATTATGTTCATGAAACCTTTTGTTTATCTAGGTATATGCTCTACTGCCACTATCATATGAATGAGTTCATAATATCTGTTTTTCGGCAGGCAAATGCTATTCTTCTTCCACTTGAATCAGTATTGTCAAAGGATGTCACTGCTATGACAGATGCATTGACCAGGGAAAAAGAGACCAAGATGGAAGTATCTCCAATCCATGGACAAGCCATATACCAGTCATACTGTTTGAGAATTAGGGAGGCTATTCAGACATTTAAGCCTCTGGTACCATCACTTACATCATCTGTGAAGGGACTATATTCGATACTGACGAGGCTTGCACGAACCGCAAGTCTCCACGCTGGCAATCTCCACAAGGTAAGGTCTTAGATTAGCACATTTTCTGTGACTATAATTTGAGAATTGCTGCCTAATATACTGTCTCTCTCTCTCTCTCTCTCTCTCTCTCTCGCTTTGTTATTTTATTTCTGGCAGGCTCTTGAAGGACTAGCAGGAAGTCAGGATGTAAAATCCCAGGGAATTAGTTTGTCAAGGACAGATCTTGATGATGGTCCTGATGTATTTGAAGACAAAGGAAGAGAGAGTCTCTCCAGATCAGACAGTGAGAGCACTAAAGATTTCCTTGGTGATACTGGATTCTCCTTGCAAGATAAAGGATGGATTTCTCCACCAGATAGTATATGCAGTGGCAGCTCAGAATCTGAAATTACATTAGATGAAGCAAGTTTTCCAGATGGCTTCAGCGATCGAGCAGAAGTAATTGGACAATTTCTGCATGAATCTAATAACAGTGTTGTGTCAGATTATCTAAATTCTTCTCACTCTTCACAAACTCATTACCAGGAAATTTCACTATCTGGTCAATCGGTATCTAGATGTGAGGAGCTGAACAATAATAATGAACGCCTGAAAGCTGTGGCATCACCTAGTGAAGCCTTAACTGCATATGCTGAATCTTTCCAGCCTCCAAATGAGAGTAATTCAAAGGTGAAATTTGACGATAAAGGAGATGGCATATCCTCATTAAGCAAAGTAAATATTGAAGATGAAAATTTTGAAGCTAATCCTAATTCACACATTGGTAATCGGATGGCCAGAGGTATTGTCTACTTGTTTATGCTATGTGCATCTAAACTAGTATCTGAGCTGGTAATTAGTCAGTGCATGTACTGCACTAACTGATAACTTTTGTTACTTGTTTTTTCTTTTTTCTAATATAACATATAGGATTGGTGTAGGACTTTGAAGTCATTTTTGTAATCTTTGGTTACCTGTAGGTAAAAATGCTTATGCCATGTCCGTTCTTAGGCGAGTTGAGATGAAAATAGATGGTCGAGATATTGCTGAAAATAGGTAATCTACTTGACTCTGAAATTTTTTTACACAGTCAAATTTTTTATTAGTCAAATTATCCCATTTTCCATTTCCTCATCCCCCTCTAACAGAGATATTTTTACTTCTCAGAGAAATTAGTATTGGAGAGCAAGTGGATTATCTGATTAAGCAAGCTATGAGTATAGATAATCTGTGCAATATGTATGAAGGTTGGACACCGTGGATCTGAACTTGTGTGGTCTGCATTCTAAACAAAAGCAGTGATCTTGAATTTCTTGAGCGTGTCTGAGCATCCTGCTGTAGTGCAAATGCTCATGATAATGAATGGCTAGACTCGGGTCGGAACATATTCCTTGCTGGAGAATAAGCTGCTGGACTTATCGCCTGAGAAGGCCATATCCATTTGGTTTCAGGATCTCTCTTCCTCTTTTGTGTGAGAACTGCAATCAATTGGTTATGTGCATCTGGTGTTCTCCATTTGTCCAATGCCTTCCTTTCGAGGAATTGCAGACTTCTGGGGCCAGAGGACAGACTCCAATCCTGCAAGGGACACACCAACTTCAAGGACTTCAAACTGAACTCTTGTTGACAAACATTCTGAGTGCTCCAGCCGGGACAGCCTGTGACGAGGTGACGATATCGTTGTTGACTTGAAAAGGGTTTTCAAATTAACATTTCACAAAACACATTCTGTTTAAGGGTGCCAAATTGGTGCAAAAGTCGGATTGGTTGGTGGTGAAGCAATGGTTTCTCCAGACAGTCGTTATGCAACTCAGATCGCCAACATCCCTAGCGCATTGCAGGTGGCATGCGAGTTGTTCATATAGCATGGGATTAAATATTTATTTCATAATCTGTATGTAATTATATGAATCATTCAGAAGTTAAATATTTATCTCACGATGCAGAAACCAATATTTTTATATCTAATGCCATATTTTATGAAAATTTCGTCCTTAACGTCTCTCTGTTTTTAACAGAAAATCAAAATAGTGTAATAAAAGCAAAATATAGAGATAAAATAGTAATTTTTTACAAAAAATTTAATGTCCATATTTTATAAAAATTTTAGATTAAAAAAAAATTGTATTTGCTAAACCGCTAAAATAAAGAAAAATTGCTAAGATATTTTTGTAGGAAGAAAACAAATCCAAATGCCATCAACTTTATTGTAAACGAAACAGACGGTCAGTCAGTATTGTTGATAACCACAAACCCAGCTGCGGTATTCCTTCCTGGTGGTGGCCCGGTGGCCCGGAAGAATTGTGTGCGCCTCTGTTTGTTTTCATTAACAACAAAAAACAACCAGCAGCTTTCATTACTCATATATAAACAAGCTCTTTCACTTCACCTCTCCACAAATATCAACTGCCCAAAAACTTCAAATAAATATCTAAACTACATTTTCACTCCCCTTTTCCTTTTGTTCAAATCAAGAAGATTTTTGCAATATGTCTGCTCTTGTGGATATTTGGACTGCTGAGCATGCCAAGCTACGTCAAAAGGGTCAGACCATTTGGTCCACTGGCTCGACCCCTACTAATCCTGAGTCTAGCCATGTGGTTCGAACCGAGGAAGGAAGTATGGTCAAGTCCTTGGCTACTTTCGTTCGGGGCATAAGACTCAAATCATCTGGATTGGCTTATTCTGAGGCTTCAATTTCAACGATTGTTGATTGCTTTAGTGCTTGAACAATGTTATATATTTTTTCTTTTTAAATTTTCTGTGTAAAAAAATTTCTAATAAAAAGTTCCATTTAGTTTGAAGTTCAAGGTGTTATTATATATTGCTGTATCATATTATAACAATTAATTTTGCCAATCTCATCAATTGGAAAATTGCAATAATTGAAGATTTCTGTTTAATATATGTTGTTGGCTCATGCTCTGAGACTCATATTTTAGATAAATTAATTTCCTATTCTTTAGTTAGTCTATCCCATAAAAGATAGATTTAAAAGTTAAAAAATTTTAAAAAATAAGATAAAAATGACCTTTTCATATTTCATCCAATTTTTTTCCATAAATTTCAATTCACGGTCCATTATCTTAACTCCACTAAAAAAAATGTGGATTAATTACTCATATCCTTCTTCGATAATTTCTATTGAAACCCAAAAATTTAAAATCGTTACTGAATTTTACTTTGAATAACATTTTCACACTAAATATTAAAATAAAAAATACAATAAAATAAAATGAGTTAATCTAAAATTACTCATGGGTAATCTTATATGTTTGTTATAATTTTGCAATGCTATTAACATATTTTGCTTTAAAAAATATAAATTTCCCAAAAAAATTCAAAAGCTCTATAACCAGATTATTATTATTGCAATGCAATTCAAAAGCTAAATATTATAATTTTGCAATGCAATTATTATTATTGTTATTTTTTCAGGCACATAGATATTTTACATAATTACATCTAATATAATATCAAACATAAAATGTGTGCGCCGTAAACTTTACCCACCAAAACCAAAAACCAGATTCTCTCAAAAAGCGAAAACCAGATTTCAGAACCATCCCATATCCTATAAAACCCAAAGCATCAAAGAAAATATAAACCACTGAACAGGGTTGAAATATCTCAAACTGTCTTTGTCGTTTTAGTTGGAGAAGATATTTTTGTTTGTCTGAAATCATGTCCGGGTCTGGGTCTGTTGATAAGTGGAGCAGTGAGTTAGCGAAGTTACGTGAAAAGGGTCGAACCATTTGGTCAAGTGGGTCGAGCCCTACTAGTACTAGTGATCCTCACCCAGCAGCAGGAAGCTCCCTTACTTTGTTATCCAGTCGTTCTGGCCGAGTTAAGCGAGTCAACTCACTCGTGTTAGTTCCCAGTTTTGATGCTTCATTATCAATGCTTTTGGAATGCTTTAGCCCTTAATTGCATTTCTTCATATGTTTATTAATTATCAGCCTTTTGTGGTTTTTAGTATTTACATGACACTAATTTCTGTAATATGTAATAAAATTGTTATTTTCTTTTATTACTTTTAATTCCTTTCACAATTTAGTGTTTCTGATTTTTTTTTTTTTTTTTTTGATAAATCATGAGAATTGCATTCCATGCAAACTTCACTCATAAAATTAACCTATTGAAATGTGCAAAACAAAAAATAATTAAATGATGAAATTTGCTAAATAAATTCCTAAAAAATAAATAGAAAACAAAAAAATTAAAAAAACAACTTTTATTTTCATTCACGACGACGTATTTTTAACAAATAATGAGAACCGAATCTGAGACAACATCATTTGTAAATTTTATATAAAAAAATTATTGAATGGAAAATGAATTCCTAAAAAGGAATTAGAAAATGGAGAAAATAAAAATAAAAATCACATAATGGGGAAAAAATGAGAGAAAATTCGAAATGAAAATAGACAGCTTGGTCATTTGAACCCACGCCCTTTCGAACCAGAATCAAAATTCGACGATTTTGAACCACTCAACCAAACTATCATTAATAAATAAAATGATACACAACTCAAAATGTCGTGTAAAGTTTTTCAAAACAATGAGCTGGCAGATCAATCCAATGGGAAAGTAACAGCAGACAAACCCATTGTATTTGGTCAATAAATCGAAAGTTCCAAATCATTTTGTTCAATAATTGTGAAGGTTGTGCAATGATACGACAACAAAATAATGGTCTCTTTTTCTCATCTTTTCAACGAGTGCCACATCTTCAACTTGCCCAATAATGATATTTCTATGTCACATCTCTTCAACTTGCATGGATTTTATTTATTGCCTCATTCTTTGAAATATATAAAAATCCTTACACTTAAATTAATTATAAAATTTATTTAAAATATTTTGGATTGTGAATTGATTAGTTTGTGTTTATATTTAGTATTTGTTTGTAAATTTACCAATTTTACAAATTTAGAAAAATAGAATCCAAATGAATTCTTATAAAAATAACATTATATTATATATAATTGTTGTGAGCGAGCACACCCAAATACCTCTCTCGTGGAGATATGTATTAGCCAGTAACGTGGAATATCCAAAAATCATATGCTTTGGTTTAACAGTATCTATGGGCAGCCACACGTAGTTTTCCTTGGTCCCTGCTGCTATTATTCAGTCAAAACTTCCTCTGGTTTTCTTCCAGCTCACAACTCTCTCTCTCTCTCTCTTATAAAATAAAACCCATCTAAACCTCAACATCTGCTCATATTCTTATACTGAACAGAACAGAACAGAAAGAAGAGAAACGAAAGGCAAAAATGTCTTCAGTTGTAGGAACATGTGTGAAGGAGTTAGCTAAGCTTAAAGAGAAGGTCATATCAAAGAGGCCATTGTTGCTGTTGTCAAAAGCTAAAGAAGAAGAAAAGGAAGTTGAGAAAGAGAGCAAAGTGGTTCATAATAAAGAAAGTTGTAATTCAATGTCTGAGGCCACCATTTGTATGCTTATGGACCGCTTTGCTCCTTGCTGATTTCTTTCTTTCTATATATATATATATATATATATATATATATATATATAAAGAATTTAATTAGGGTCATCGCTTGTTTTTTATGCCTTTTGTATATGCAATTAATGCGAATGTTTGGTCATGTTTGTGCGTTGTATATTTTGTTGTTTTAGATGCAACTAACTTTATATTTTCAATCAAGTTCCCAAGCAAAATACACTTTTAGTGCTGCATCTTCAAAATTTTTATTGCAATTAAGTGTTTAAATTCCTCTGCCGTATCCGGATATTGTCGCAAACCAGAAATCATACTGTTACTGCATGTTTATCCCAAAAATGCTAGCTCAATGAAGCACGAAAATAATAAAACAAATATTTTACCAATACCCAGTTAACAGCACCGATTCTTAGCTCACATCAACAGATCGAGTCCCTAACAGATGTGAAATTATATATGAATGGTGCTTGATTGGCTTGAGATCAAGAATCATTACAGACATATATAACACAGTTAAGATATTCACATTTTGGCAATAGCTCCCTCACAATGTTCACCATTGTTATCAAGAATTCTGCTAACCCGTAGATTTCTCCTCCTTTACCAGTCATCCCAGCAATTAGACACCAATCACGGAATTGATTTTTGTTAACAAGAAGGTAAGTGAAAAAGGAAAGGAAATGAAGAAAGATAAACAATTAAGTAAAAAACCTTAAAAGTAATCTTAAAAATTATACTAAAAAAATATCATTTCAAGCAAAATTGCAGATATTCAAACAGAAAAATATTCTTTGTTAGAACGTGAGATTTCTGTTATAAAATCCCAAGAATGAATTCTATTGAGAATTTATGGAAATGAAAAGAGTAGGCTAATTTTAATTCGTTGCACGAAAAGGATATGAAATTGCAACAACCAGTGACCAGAAAACAACCCAACCATTTCTCTTCCTCTAAACCTGACCCAATCCCCAATTTTAACAGAAAATCCATATAAAAAAATATCCCTATCTGGGTTTCGAAGAGATTATCAAATGGGTACTCCTCTTTCTGACTGCGTTGGCACTGGAGTACTCCTCTATCTAATGGGTACTCTCTCTAAAAACTTTACAACCCCGCCATAGCCATTCTCTCTCTACTGTGTTCGGTGTTGTCCTCTCTTACAAACCCTAAAAGATAATTGTATGTCTTGCTTTGGTTCACTTCGGGTTTGACTCAATATGAACCACGGAATTCTTGATTTGCTCTTGGTTTTAACGTGTTTGAGTTTGAAAATACATCTCAGCGCTACATGCAGTCCTAGGTGTATTTTCGGTTTGCCACATTACTTAAAAACACCTTATTGAAAATATTTTTAGAATTTAAACACCTAATTATAAATATTTTTCATTGAAACATCAAAATAAATTTTCAAAAAATGAGACATTAAATTTATAATTAACTCATTTATCAACAATAATTTAGGTTCACGGAAATGGAAATAAACATAAAAATTCGAGGTACGGCATGCGTAAGACACGCTAAATAAAAAATAATATGTATTGCATGGTAATAAAAACGAAAAATCGTGTAAAAAATGAGATAAATGTTTCCAAAACGCAAAAAAAGAAGAATACTATTGCTCATAAACAATATAATACATACATCATTCCATTTTATTATACATCATTCCATTTTGTTTTATTTTTTTTAATTCATATAAATATATTATATTTCATTTTGTTTCATTTTTTTTAATTCATTAGAGATTTTTATAGACTAAAAATAGAAGGTAGCCCATCACTTAACACCAAATTAGTAAAAATAATTATGATCAAGAGGATTCGAATTCAATACTTCCCACTTGTATCATACCACCAACTGATTGGCATTTTATTTTATCCTTTTTATCTATCTTTTTTTTAATTGTAAATAATTATCTAATTTATATTTAAGATCTTAATTTAAAATTTTGATTAATAAATATATTTGAAAATTTTATACAATTTTTAAAAGTATCTAAAAAAATATTTTCAGAATATCATGTTAAAGTGTTCAAAATAAATAAAATAATAAAACACTTTTTAAAACATTCAAGACACGGCCGAGAGTGTCAGAGAGGTATCAATATCCGACATGGGTAAATCCGACTTTTTCAAATGCCTCTGCAGCTTAACTTCCAATCCATATCTCAAGACTTTTCCCCCTTTTCCTATTTACTGCTTTTTCATCTCTTTAGCCTTGTCCTGTACATGGTATTGGTAGTGTTAATCATGAGGATGAGCTTGCCTCAATGCTGGCCGAAGACAAATCAATGGGGTCGTCTGGTTGTTCCCAGTTGAGAATCTCCCTCGCATATCTAAGAGCTTCATCGACATTGTCAGGTTCCAACCCTGTAACTTGCGTAACAAACAGCTTACTATCAGTAAGAGATTCGAACAATCTTTTAAATTTAACTGCAATATATTGGAACGCTCGTTGAGCCAATGAAGGGTTTGTATTTCTGGAACTGTTGGGATTATGGCTGATTACTGGATTGAAGTCGTGAAACCATTCGCATTGGTTAAGTGGAGACTGCTCAATCTTTTCCTCCAACAAATCAAACTTGTTCAGTATGAGTAGAAACTTCTTCTCTTTAAAAGTTGGATTTGTGACAATGCTCTCAAAAAGTTGCTTGCTTGCAATCATCTTATTAGTCGGAACTCCATTACCGTCGTTCACAAACTCATCGTAGTTGATCAGTGATACACAAAATAACACCATGTTAACATCTTCAAACATTCCTAGCCATTTGCAGTTGCCTCCAAGAATTCTTGGATGAACTCTGATAAGTTGGTACCTGAAAGTGCACACGTAACAGATAAATATTGGACAAGAATTACAAAAATAAATAAAGAAATAAATAAAAGAACTAACCTTAGTAAAGGATCATGGCCATTATCTTCACATTCATCATGAGTTACCTTGGGAAATGTAAACTCCATGCAAGAAAGCCCTTTGGATGATGTAATTCCCTCAGCATATAAGATGTCCATATCAGATGGCTCATAGTCTTTATTTGAAATCTCAACAGCCTGCATAGGATGATAACATCAGGCATTCAATAAAAAGCAATGACTATAGAGATGATTATGCTCTTCCCACATAAATATTCAAACTTTTCTATGTCGTTCAAAGATACGATCTCAAACGAAAACAAACCTTTGTTGATTTGGAAAACTGATCTTCAGGAATTAACAGGATGAGACTAAGAGAAGCAATCTAGTTAGGTCCTATAAGACTTCCATTCTTTAAGGAGAAATTCAGAACAAAACCAAGTCTATTTTAGTTCTTCATTCACTTTACTAACTAGTTTTTAAATAGATGCCACATGAAACTGAGGCAGGACATAGAGCAGATAACCAATAATGAACCAACTATGGTATGGACTCATGCTTTATTTCTGAACCATGAACAAGAATTTGACATTTCGATGCATGGAAGAACAGATGAAATTTAATAATATTGATGAACAGAGCCTATTCTAGAACATGAATCAGTTAAAATAGCAATGAGGACATGTAGCTTGTCCTACCCGTTCTAGGAAATAAGTAGCAACTCTAGGCAGCGTTTCTAATTCATGCCTGCGGCTGTAAGTGGCTTGGAAGGCCTCATTATTCCACAATTCCGCAACAAAAGGTGCATATTCACGACTGGCTGCTGGGAATATGGCTTCCAAATTACCAGATGCCATTACGTTCAGAAGCCAATCTGAGAAAGCTTTCAGTCTGGGACCAATGGAATATATTGTTTTGTTGTCAATCTGACCTGCATTATCTGTTAAAAACTAAATAATTTCAGATCTAAGATAAGAAGAAAAAACAAATTAATTATGTCAAATTATTCAGCCAAAAGTAAGCCTTTTAACCATTATATATCAGTGAGGGTCAAATGATAAAACAGGCTACCATGATTAGAATGTAACTGATGCAACCATTGAAATGAACAATGACTATTTTGAATTGCCATTTAATTTACCAAGCTTTGAACTTTCATTTCATGGGGGCGTAGTACTTATCTAGTTTTACAGGTTGAGTCACAAATTGAGTAAATTAGGATTACAATAGCTAATTTGGGAATCAAGATTTAATTCAATTCTAGTTCTAGTATAATGCTAGGCCTCATAGTTCATGTTATCTAGCATTGTAATTCACACCAACCGCACAAGAAGAGAACATTAACAATTTACTTGAAGAGGTAGATACTAGTATGAGGCCCAAGTACAAAACCACTTAGCAAGGACGGCAGAATGTAAAGGAGGATACACAATCTTTGTGATATTGTAAGAGCCCAGCCCTAGTGTGATATTGTCCGCTTTGGGTGTCAAACCTGGCCTGAACCCTCACGGTTTTGTTTCTGGGCCAGGGAAACCTCCGCTCTGCCAGCCCAAAACGCGTCACACTAGTTCAAGGTTGCCACCCTTTATGTATAGGACTTCCACCTTGTGCGTAGCCGATGTGGGATTCGCCTAAGGTGTTGTGCCCCATACCTGGGATGTCACATACACCCCCCTTAGGGGTGTTGTGCCCCATACCTGGGATGTCACATACACCCCCCTTAGGGACTCAGCGTCCTCGCTGAGGTTTGCCCCACCACCGGCCAGAGGGACAAGGCTTGACTCTGATACCAAATTGTAACAGCCCAGCCCTAGTGTGATATTGTCCGCTTTGGGTGCCGCTTTGGGTGCCAAACCTGGCCTGAACCCTCACGGTTTTGTTTCTGGGCCAGGGAAACCTCCGCTCTGCCAGCCCAAAACGCGTCACACTAGTTCAAGGTTGCCACCCTTTATGTATAGGACTTCCACCTTGTGCGTAGCCGATGTGGGATTCGCCTAAGGTGTTGTGCCCCAAACCTGGGATGTCACACATACAGTTTGATACTCCGGCTACAGGCCGTTGAGTGGATATGATTATATATGGGCCATAGCAGTCAAGCATACAGTATTCATCCAGTTTCATACAGTTTTTCTTATCACTTCGGTTTCACTATAACCTTATGGAGCCATACAGATATCTTGACATAACATTTCATGAATTATACAGTATTATAAACAATACAAAAGATAATCAAAGTATCATGATGTGTGTGCTTATATGTGTTTACATGGTTCTTTCTATACATGTATGTGTTTAATTGTTTCTTTATATGTTGAGATATCCACTGAGCTTTATTTGCTCAGCGAGTTACCTGTTTAACTCGCAGGTTTTGAGTTTGGACCATAGAGAGTCGGCTTACAACTGCTGTAGTTCATCTGTAGAAGACTCAGTCTTCAGGGTAGCTACTCATTTTAATATGTATCTTTTGTCTATCCTTTTCATGGCATGTACAGGGCACACAGTTGGGCCCATTTCATTTTGACATTAGTATCATGTTTTGTAAATATAAATTACATTATTTTTGTATACAACATCAGCACGTTATT